>NC_043966.1:52880523-53018023 GCF_902148855.1 Sphaeramia orbicularis
CACACACACACACACACACACACACACACACACATACATACCTGCACTTACACAAACACACATTATGTACAATTTATTGCATAAATAACACACAGATGTTTAACGAACCTTTTCAAAGACTTTAAAAGTGAATAGTGGTTCCAAATATTAGGTATAGGAAATTAAAATGGTAATAAATTCAAACTATACTCAAATATTTGACATAAAAGCAGATCTTCACATAGGTGTTTTTTCCCTAAAAGTGCACTAATCAAACACAGTTATCATGAGAATTAGAATTTAAACGGTAATGCTAACCGTCTGCAGTTTTACGGTGGTTTCTCATTAAAGCGGTAATCGTTCCATCCCTACATGCCACAGAACTGAGCTCACAGAGCAGTAAAAGCCAGCGTAGTAATTCCATTCTGATGTTAAATATAAGATGACAAATAGTGACAAAACGTGTCTGTGTGAGCGTCTGTGATTCCTTTGGTGTCTGTGTTAATGAGGCTGGAGCTGCAGCAGCGCTAACACAGACCAGGACAAAAGTGGAGCCAGAGCAGAGCCTGCTACAATCATATCTATTTGTCTGGTTAAATGGAAGCTATTATGTTTGACCTCCACTCGGCGCTAATCTCTGTCACAAACCGAAAAGTTTTAATTTCTGTGTGCGTTTATTGCACACGAGTCTGCTAATGAGAAAAACCATTAGAGGAATATGAAAGATAATTTAAGAACAAAAAAAAGAGGAACTGGTAATTCCCCAAACAAATGGAGGATTTGACGAGTCCTGCCTCGCATGTGTTTCCGGTGAGTCGGTCGATGGTGTGTGGGGGGGGGGGGGGGGGTTGTAATTGCGATAGTGAGTTTCAAAGTCACTCACTTCACAAAGGCAAAGCGGATTATAGAAGCTGAACTTTTTCATGTCAGAGCATCGTCTTTGCAGATGTGGCCGGACACTGAAAAAAGGAGGAAAAAAAACCGTCCTACCAGTGAAGTGGGAGGAAGAATGGAATAAAAAGAAGAGACGGACATCAACGGTCTGCGTGAAGGTTGATTCCACGCACATGAATGAGCGCTGAACTCTGAACAAATCTGAGTAAAGCTGTGGAAACGGGGCTAAAGCTCACATTTGGTTTCCTAAACACTAGTCGCTCTTCCATCCAAGGTTATTATCGTTTACAAAAACGATGACGTAAAGGAGCATTTGTTGAAAAAAGGTTGAGAACCACTGCTAGAAACAATGACAACTCCAAATTCTCTTTGTTCACGTGTAAAAAAAAAAAAAAAAAAAAAGTAAAATGACATGAAAATGCTTACATTTACAAACTATTCTGAAACTTAAGAAATATGAACAACCTGAATCATTTTAAGAGAAATAATGTTTTGTGTATTTGCAGATCCACTGTGATCTATAAGTTTAAATGATAATAAACTGAAACATAACATCACATTGTTCATTTTTATTCACGTTACTCAGATTTTTTTGCAGGATACTTAGTAAATGTAAACATGTTCATAATATTATTTGACTTTTTTCACTCTAAAAATAGTGAATGGTTTGGAGCGGACATTATTTCTGTATTATTCTGTTCTTGTTGTACTGGTCCGGTGCACTTCAGGTCATACTGGTCTGAATGTGGAACCTGAACTAAACTGACTCTGACCAAGGTTATTATCGTTAACGAAAACTAACGAAATGACGAAAACTAGAATTGTAAAAACATTTTCATTAACTGAAATAAATAAAAACTATAATTAAAAGGAAAAAAAACCCCGTAACTAACTGAAACTGTATTGTGTTTACAAAACTAACTAAAACATATAAAAAATTATGGATAAAATTCCCTTTGTTTTCGTCTTTGTCAATGTTGGATTGACATGAAATCGATTTATTTCACTCTAGCAATTGTAGCTAGCGGCACCATACGACACTGTAGAAGCCAATAATGTAATAACAACTGATAACGTAATTAATTTGCCATTTTTAAAATGTAATAGGCCAATAACGTAATATCTGCCCAATAATGTAATAAAAGTCCTGTATCAATAACATAATAACTTTCGGCCAATAACGTTATAACTTATTACGTTATTGGCTCAGTTATTACATTTGCAAAGAATGTTTTTTTTACCAGGACAATAACGTAATAACCAGTTATAACATTATTGGCCAAAAGTTATTACGTTATCGGTGCAGGACTTCTATTACGTTATTGGGCAGATATTACGTTATTGGCCTATTACATTTTAAAAATGGCAAATTTATTACATTATTGGCTGTTATTATGTTATCGGCTATTATTACATTATTGGCTTCGACAGATACTTCACGATCCGTCACTTGTGTTCACTTGTGGTTTCCAGTCGTCTTCTGGTCCCCACTCTACCTGGAAACATGGAGACTAAAGCAGCAGAGTCCTGTCTGGGATTTATGTGAATACGACCACAGAGAAGAAGAGAAAACAGACCACTGAACTACAACTGAACTACAACTGAACTAAAACTAAGCATTTAGAAAAAAATGAAAACTAATAAAAACGATCAAACCTGCTCTAAAAACGAATTAAAATGAACTGAATTAGAGAAAAAATAGTCCAAACTAAATAAAACTAAACTATAATAAAAAAAAAGATCCAAAACTATTAGAACCTTGCTTCCACCGACCCTTAAATGGTGCGAATATCACTCGCACATAAAAATTGTCCAAATGGAAAAACCTAATGACAGACAAAACGCACAGAGAAATAAAAAAAAAAAAAAACAGGAACAAAAGGAAAATGGAGAAGTAGGAATACAGAGGGTCAGAGAAATAAACAGAGGGAGAAAATGTAAGAGGGGGAATACTGAGGAGGTAAATATGACCAGGAATAATAATAATAAAATAGGCCAATTAATTCATAAAATGTCAGATGAAAATAAAATATCAAAATAAATAATTTGGGGGCCATAAAGAGATAAAGAAAATGTAAATAGAAAGAATTAAGAAATAAATGCAGGGATAAAAATCAAAGAAGGAAAAATATAAATTATTACCAAATAAAGAAATAAATACTATGGAAACTGATATGTTGAAGTACATAACTAGGGTTTTTGACACAAAATTAAATTAAAGCGGTTAGAAATGACAATACAAATAAGCATTTTGTCACATTTTACAGATAACTTCATAAAAATGCCTTTTTGTGGATCATGTATTGAGCCATTTATATATTTCTGTATATTATATTATTATAATAAAAATAATAATGTATATATTATAAACATTGAGCTCACTGAGCTCAATAAGAAATAGTGACATTGCACTTTATTTACTTATTTTAGTTATTCATCCTATTTCTTTGCTCTATTTATTATTAATGTGACTTCTAATTTTTTTTAATGTTATGTTCTTATCCTGGATTTGATCCCACAGACTGTTTTTATCTTCTTGAGGTTTTTTATTGTGTTTTATTGCATCTTGTTTTAATTTATTTGATCTTATTTATTTATTTTATTCTTTTTTGTCTTGACACTCAATCGAGTACCTGCTGAACAGATTCAGTGCACGTTTTGTTTTAATGCCAAATGCAATCACTATGTCTGCAAAACAAATTTACCCACGGGTAGAAATAAAGTACACTGTAAAATAATCTGGAATTGAACAGAATTTTTATCATTTATTTTACAGATTTCTCCTGTATTTTTAAGATACAGGAAAATATCAATGAAATGACAAAAACAGACTGTGATTTTACATGTCAAATGTAAAATAACACGAAAAAACTGTAACTGTGAATAAGCAAAAAAATTAGCATTTTTGTAAAAGAAATTTTTTTTTCCACAGAAAAATACAGTTAAAATGCTTTTGCAAATGTATCATAATTTCACAAATATTTCTTTTCTACTGATGAGATTAAACTGTTAATTTAAAGTTTATTACTGTAAAAAAAAAAAAATAAAACCAGATAAAATTACTGACAGTTAACCATAACAGAAGTATTAGTTCTGTCAGTTGAACCAGATTTGTTTGTTAATTGACAAATATCTTGTGTAATTACAGCAGGTTTCACAACAAAAATGTTGAATAAATGTATTTTTGTGAATGTATAACATGTATAAGCACTGATAAACTGTCCAAATACAGTTTTTATCAGTGGATTGGACAACTGAGTCTGACTGAAAATTATTTATATAAATATTTATAGGGAATTGGATTGTTTTAATACATGAAAATATTCTTTATTAAACATTAAAAAGTAAATTAAAAAAAGAAGAAAAAAAGAGAAAAATCTCATGTAAAGTTAGGGCAAAAAACTGTATTTTAATTATGGAAAATTACCGTATTTTTATGAGATGGTTATTTTCCGTTATTTAACAGTATTTTTTGGTGCCTGTGCTGCTGGAATATTACCCTTTCTTTACGTTTTTGTTTTTTTTTAACAGTGTAACCTTGAACCTTGTTATTATTATTATTATTATTATTATTATTAAATACAACAAGGTCGGTCCTCCATATTCTCTTGAAATAATCATTTAATCGAATCAAAAAAAGAAAATTATTGATAAATTAATTCATTTCCAAAGTCGTTGATAGCTGCAGCTCTGAATGTACACTAAATATTTCACTCTAAACCCCAGTGACTAACATTAGTCCAATAAACTGACAGTTCTGTGGAATTCAAAGTGTTTTCAGCAGGTTCATGTGGCGTTGGCTCAGGCTTTACTCTGATGTTCTGAAGACTCCGTTCCTTAAAGGGACAAATGTGGGTCGACATCACATGAATAAACCATGAGAGATAAGAGTTGTTTTAAGGTTAAAGACAGACTGGAGTCGCCTTTCCATTGACCCTCAAATTGAACGAATAAAACTTATGCATAAAAATTTGCCTAATGGAAAAACGACAGTTCCACCAAAACTCTCATTTTTGCATGAAAAGTTTTCGCACCTGCCAGAGGTGGTTTTTCAGACTGACATTGATTTACTGCGCAAAACTGCAAAAGAAAGACCTTTGTGTGCAAATAGAGTCACAGGAATAAAAAAAAAAACACATGTTACACAAGTTATCAGAACGGCAAAGAACAGAGACAAGTAGGGCTGCGTATCAGCAAGAATCTGGCGATACAATACAAATCACAATACTGTGATCACAATACGATATATCGCAATACTGTTAACAAAGTGATATTTTTTTTGTTTTGTTTGTTTTTTAAAAGATATTTCCTGGAAAGACTTATAGTGCACCATTTGGATAAATAAAGTTTTAACATGCTGCTTTACCAGTACAAAAAAACAACAACAAATAAATAATGTTTTACAGACATTACAGTTTAATGTCCTGCTTAAATGTTTGTATTCTATTGCGAAAAGAATCCATAGTGTTCCGTCGCTGAATCATCCAACGTTCATACAATCAGTCTCACCACAGCTCTTCCCTATTTTTTATTATTGTTCTTCAGTTTAGACAGTACAGAAGGAACGCACATCCGTCACTTCCCCCCAGGCCACGCCCCCAGGCCACGCCCCTCAAAAACAAAAACAAAGTGGCAAAAACAAAGCGGCTCAACATGGTGGAGTATAGCAGTAACTCCAGCCAGACCTGGAAAACTGTGGAATAGAAGATGAAATTAAAGACAACTGGACTGGACATGGATCCATCCAAGCTACCAAACAACAGCTGTTCTACCAACACTGATCTGGGACAGAAATCACCTATCCTGACATTTACATGAACCTGAGTTCAACGCCGGGAAAATCCCCAATGCAAAGGCTGAAAGCATCCAACAGACCCAGAGTTGTGTCCATCCTGGTCCTGGTTCATTAGAGGATTCCAGCTGGTGAGTGCTTTCATTCAACATACTATTGTTTTGGAGGTTTTGTGTCAGTGCAGACGGAGTTTGTTGGCGGTGATTTGGGCGGTAAAGGCCCAGCAGTAGTGCTCACAGTTCACTACTGATTTACTGGAGTTGAACCCTTAGTACTGACCCAAGTGAGTGGATGATCTACTGGTACTGTGGAGATTTAAGGAGAGTTCACATCAAATACTGGATCCAACACAGATCCAACAGCTGTGTGCTAGAGGAGCCCCTGATCTGGAAAACTAGGTTAGCCTCAGTTTAAGCTAGTTTACAAATCATGTAGAGCACAAGGTTCACAATCACACAACTGAAGACACAAACGATTCAGTTCTGAAATCTAGAACTAAATGACAGATGCTAACATTAAGAGCTTTACTAAGAAGGAACGTTAGCCAAAACCAGATGGAATTTAAGGATGAGTTTACTCAAAAACACAGCATAAATGAACGTTACCTGATACAAAATGCCAACCACAAATCCAGGTTTGGTTGTCTGGATTCCAGTTCTTTCTCTGAATTGCAGCGATCCATCTGCTTCTTCTGTCTGTGGCTTTAGGTCACCGCTAAGACGATAGCTCCCAGTGCTTTTAAACCTATTTGTGCGATCAATGGCACAACAGCTCTGCCCCATTTTTAGATTGTTCTAAAGTTTTCGCAGTATTCAAACCAAAGCCAACAGCAAACTAGCGGTGACGTCACATGCAGACCCTCTATAGACACACGCCAAACAGTCCCTCCCCATCTGTGTCTGTCTTCCTTCTTTAGTTTTCTCCACTCACTCTCTCTTCCTCTTCCTAACAGTAGCACAGCTGAGGTGCACGCTGGGGAGTTTGTTCAGGTCATTTCAAACACATTCACAAACACACACCAGTTTCAGCCTCAGACCTGTGTCAGTACTGGACCTGTGTCAGTACTGGACCTGTGTCAGTTCTGGACCTGTGTCAGTACCGAACCTGTGTCAGTACTGGACCTGTGTCAGTACTGGACCTGTGTCAGTACCGAACCTGTGTCAGTACTGGACCTGTGTCTGTACTGGACCTGTGTCAGTACCGGACCTGTGTCAGTACTGGACCTGTGTCAGTACTGAACCTGTGTCAGTAGTAGACCTGTGTCTATACTGAACCTGTGTCAGTTCTGGACCTGTGTCAGTACTGGACCTGTGTCAGTACTGAACCTGTGTCTGTGCTGGACCTGTGTCAGTACTGGACCTGTGTCAGTACTGGACCTGTGTCAGTACTGAACCTGTGTCAGTAGTAGACCTGTGTCTATACTGAACCTGTGTCAGTACCGGACCTGTGTCAGTACTGGACCTGTGTCAGTACTGAACCTGTGTCAGTTCTGGACCTGTGTCAGTTCTGGACCTGTGTCAGTACTGAACCTGTGTCTGTGCTGGACCTGTGTCAGTACTGGACCTGTGTCAGTACTGGACCTGTGTCAGTACCGGACCTGTGTCAGTACCGAACCTGTGTCAGTTCTGGACCTGTGTCAGTACTTAACCTGTGTCAGTACTGGACCTGTGTCAGTTCTGGACCTGTGTCAGTACTGGACCTGTGTCAGTACCGGACCTGTGTCAGTACCGAACCTGTGTCAGTACCGGACCTGTGTCAGTTCTGGACCTGTGTAAGTACTGGACCTGTGTCAGTTCTGGACCTGTGTCAGTACCGAACCTGTGTCAGTACCGGACCTGTGTCAGTACCGGACCTGTGTCAGTTCTGGACCTGTGTCAGTACTGAACCTGTGTCAGTACTGGACCTGTGTCAGTTCTGGACCTGTGTCGGTACTGGACCTGTGTCGGTACTGGACCTGTGTCTGTACTGGACCTGTGTCTGTACTGGACCTGTGTCAGTACTGGACCTGTGTCTGTTCTGGACCTGTGTCAGTTCTGGACCTGTGTCAGTTCTGGACCTGTGTCAGTACTGGACCTGTGTCTGTACTGGACCTGTGTCAGTACTGGACCTGTGTCAGTAGTGGACCTGTGTCAGTACTGAACCTGTGTCAGTACTGAACCTGTGTCAATTCTGGACCTGTGTCAGTACTGGACCTGTGTCTGTACTGAACCTGTGTCAGTTCTGGACCTGTGTCAGTTCTGGACCTGTGTCAGTACTGGACCTGTGTCTGTACTGGACCTGTGTCAGTACTGGACCTGTGTCAGTAGTGGACCTGTGTCAGTACTGAACCTGTGTCAGTACTGAACCTGTGTCAATTCTGGACCTGTGTCTGTACTGAACCTGTGTCAGTTCTGGACCTGTGTAAGTACTGAACCTGTGTCAGTTCTGGACCTGTGTCTATACTGAACCTGTGTCAGTACTGGACCTGTGTCAGTTCTGGACCTGTGTAAGTACTGGACCTGTGTCAGTACTGGACCTGTCAGTACTGAACCTGTGTCAGTACCGAACCTGTGTCAGTACCGGACCTGTGTCAGTTCTGGACCTGTGTAAGTACTGGACCTGTGTCAGTACCGAACCTGTGTCAGTACCGGACCTGTGTCAGTTCTGGACCTGTGTCAGTACTGAACCTGTGTCAGTACTGGACCTGTGTCAGTTCTGGACCTGTGTCGGTACTGGACCTGTGTCAGTACTGGACCTGTGTCTGTACTGGACCTGTGTCAGTTCTGGACCTGTGTCAGTACTGGACCTGTGTCTGTACTGGACCTGTGTCAGTACTGGACCTGTGTCAGTACTGAACCTGTGTCAGTACTGAACCTGTGTCAATTCTGGACCTGTGTCAGTACTGAACCTGTGTCTGTACTGGACCTGTGTCAGTAGTGGACCTGTGTCAGTACTGGACCTGTGTCAGTAGTGGACCTGTGTCTGTACTAGACCTGTGTCAGTTCTGGACCCGTGTCAGTAGTGGACCTGTGTCTGTACTGGACCTGTGTCAGTTCTGGACCTGTGTCAGTACTGGACCTGTGTCAGTACTGGACCTGTGTCGGTTCTGGACCTGTGTCAGTTCTGGACCTGTGTCAGTACTGGACCTGTGTCGGTACTGGACCTGTGTCAGTACTGAACCTGTGTCAGTAGTAGACCTGTGTCAGTTCTGGACCTGTGTCAGTACTGAACCTGTGTCTGTACTGGACCTGTGTCAGTACTGAACCTGTGTCAGTACTGAACCTGTGTCAGTAGTGGACCTGTGTCAGTACTGAACCTGTGTCAGTACTGAACCTGTGTCAATTCTGGACCTCTGTCAGTACTGGACCTGTGTCTGTACTGGACCTGTGTCAGTACTGGACCTGTGTCTGTACTGGACCTGTGTCAGTAGTGGACCTGTGTCAGTACTGGACCTGTGTCAGTACTGAACCTGTGTCAGTAGTGGACCTGTGTCTGTACTAGACCTGTGTCAGTTCTGGACTCGTGTCAGTAGTGGACCTGTGTCTGTACTGGACCTGTGTCAGTTCTGGACCGGTGTCTGTACTGGACTTGTGTCAGTACTGGACATGTGTCAGTTCTGGACCTGTGTCAGTACTGGACCTGTGTCAGTTCTGGACCTGTGTCAGTACTGGACCTGTGTCAGTACTGGACCTGTGTCAGTTCTGCCATGTACGCCTGCACCTTTTCAGTTCAGAGAACGGAGGGTCACTTCCGGGTTAGCGATATAGAGAAAATCTTGCAGGATTTCGCATCATGTGATGAACAGTGATGTATTGTTTTTGGTTTTCTCTGCTTTTATCCACAGTAATAACATTTTTGGGTCCGGTAATTGATTGGAAAATCAATTAAAATGTTAAGTGTAAAATGATTATTACTGGTGTTAAAAGCCACTGTTAAATTTTTATTTATTTATTTATTTATTTATTTAGAACAGCACAGTTTACAATATAATATAGCTTTTTTCGTATCAAATATACAAAACAAAACATTTGCAATAGAGGACATTATATGTTTAATTATAATAGAGCTGGTACTAATTAATCGATTAGGTGCTTGAAGTGAATGCAAAAATTCACAATTTGATTAATCAACTCGAATTGATTGAAGGGAAATATTCCTTATAAATTGCAGTTTTCCTGAATTGAAGCTTCTTTTTGCGTCACAATAAGCGTCCGTGTGAAACACAACAGTGGAACCAATGTTTAACAGCAGAGAAATGAAGGAAACAAAGCTGAAGATTCAGGAGAACTGTGGATGAATGATTTTTTTTTGGATCACTTTGAGTCAGTTAAACGGTTGCAGCTCTAAATTATAATCATGTATAGAAAGAAAGGAGAAAAGAAAAGGAGGATAGGAAAGATAGGAAAAAGAGAAAGAAGTATGCCAACTTATAGGGGTGTCAAAGTTCATCTGAATATAGTAAGGGAAGTCCAGATGTCAGCAGTTTTGAATGCCTTTCACTTTTCAGAATACTGAACTGAGAGAATGTCATGTTTGAAACTATGACAGACTGCAGTACAGCATGGCTTCTTTATTTACAACAATGGATGTGAACTTTCAACATTAAAATGAAAAGATTCATCAGGTATAGTGATTACCACTGTTAAAAATAAGTGTTTGTAAAACAGTCTTTAATTGACAGGTGCAGTAGGAGGGGCTTAGTGTTTAACAGGAGGCTGCTGAAGCCCTGGAGGTCAGTGTTGGCTGGGTTACACTGCTGGACAGCTGGACACTGAGCGGTCAGCTTCTGCCTGGAGACTGACCGAACAACTCTGCTCTAACGGGCTTTTCTCCTGTTTGTACATTTGTACATAGTATTGTTTTTGTTTTTTATGTTTTGACTACACTTTGCATACATACATACATACATATATATATACATATATATATATATATATATATATATATATATATATATATATATTTTCCACTGCACTTTTGGGGGGTTGATGGGAAATACATGACCACCTTTTTTTTCCTACAGTTTGGAAAAGAACCCCACGACAGTCTGTGATTGGACATCATCATTCTATGCAACCTTAACTCTTTCGGTGCCAGACAGTTAAGGGGCTAATAAGCCTTAAAAGTGCCACAGAATTTGGCCGTTTTTCAGTATTTCGCGTCGTCTTTATAATCAAAGTCTGAATCGTCATCAGAACTCATTTTCTAGCAGATGGGACTGTTTTGACAGATCGCTGTGTTTACGATATTACTACAAAATGGCCATCTAATTTGCATATGATTTCATTCATAAATTCATTCATAAAATTTCCCAAGCAGAAAACGAAACGCGAGCTCTTCCTTGGTCAAAAACCGCTCGGTAACATCCGACCGATTGCTACTTAGATTCAAAACGCACCGGACGCAGCCGATTCATTATTGATCGTAATTTGCATAATTTATTCGGTCGCGTGACCTCAAATTCCCGTCTGGTCTCAAAAGGGGGACACAGAAAGAACGTCATTGAAATGTGAGAAAGAAATGGGGGTGGATGGTTTGTTTGTACACAAATATGGCGTGTTCTCCAAAGCCGATCTGATCGGCCCGTGGCACTTTAAAGGTTGTATTTGTAAAGCCGATTTAATCGGCCCATGGCATTGAAAGAGTTAAATATTTTTTACTTTTCTTTCTTTCTTTCTTTCTTTCTTTCTTTCTTTCTTTCTTTCTTTCTTTCTTTCTTTCTTTCTTTCTTTCTTTCTTTCTTTCTGTGAATCATCAGTTCCTACAGTCTGTTTGTAACAGGTAGAAGTTGTACTTTGTAATTTGCATGGTCCCGATCAAATAAACATAATAAATAAATAAAATAAATGCTCTTCCTCTAAATGTCTGTAATATTTGTCCTGCTCTGACTGTAAATAATCCTGTCCATCTACTGTCATCACATCTGACTGAGGGAGAAAAATCTACCATTAAACTACAGTCAAATACTGAGGTTTATATAAACTCTGTGGACATAAGTATGTGGACACATCATGTCTGCAGCGGTCACATGTCCTGTTCAGGAGGACCACACACACAAACAGCAATATTAATAATCAATAGGATATCTATCCCATAATATCCAACTCTGTTCTGACATTAGTCCTTACAGTTTTGGATCCCAGACCCTGTTAGAACACAAACACCTGGATTCAACGGGTCCACAGACTGGGGTCCACATAGTTTAGATACGACTAGTTTCACTCGTTTATTCATTTTGTTGATTATTTTATCCATTTTTGTTCATTTTGTTGATTATTTTAGTGTGTCTTACTCATTTGTTTTTTATTATTATTATGTTCATTTGTTGATTATTCTGGTCTTTTTTTGTATAATTTTTGGATTATTGTGTTCATTTTGTTAATTATTTTGGTGTTTGTTTTTTACTGTTTTTTATATTGTACATTTTTTTACTCATTTTCTTGGTTATTTTACAAATTTTGGGATTATTTTGTTCATTTTGTTGATTATTCTGGCCTTTTTTTTTTTTTTTTTTTTTTTTTTAACTCATTCATTCATTCATTTTCTGAACCCGTTTTATCCTCACTAGGGTCATGGGGGTCTCTTGGAGCCTATCCCAGCTACATAGGGGCGAAGGCGGGGTACACCCCGGACAAGTCACCAGTTCATCGCAGGGCTGAACATGTAGAGACAAACAGTCACTCTCACATTCACACCTATGGGCAATTTAGATTAACCAATTAACCTATCAGTGCATGTGTTTGGATGGTGGGAGGAGCCAGAGTACCAGAGAGAACCCACGCAGACACGAGGAGAACATGTAAACTCCACACAGAAAGGTCCCACCCCCCATCGACTGGTGTTGGAATTGAACCCAGGACCTTCTTGTTGTGAGCCACGAGTGCTAACCACTGCACCACCGTATTTTTTTAACTCATTTTTGGATAATTTTGTTCATTTTGTTAATTATTTTTGGTGTTTGTTTTTTTTTAACTGTTTTTTTATTGTAATTTTTTAAAACTCATTTTGTTGATTATTTTACAAATTTTTTGGTTTTTTTTTTTCATTTTGTTGATTATTTTGGTCTTTTTTTTTTTTTTTTGATAAACCAAAACCAAACTAACCAATGCACGGATATCTATCCCATAATATCCAACTCTATTCTGACATTAGTCCTTATAGTTTTGGATCCCAGACCCTGTCAGAACACAAACACCTGGACTCAACGGCTCCACAGACTTTAGTCCGTGTGTGTGTGTGAGTTTGGGTGGTTACAGGAGGATCATCATCTGTTAGTGTTCTCTGAGTGTTGCTCTGAACCTGAACACAAACACAGATGACACAGACGCTGTCCATCATGTCGTCGTCGGTCTGCGTCTCCTCAGCTCTTATCTGTGCCCTCAGGTCCTGGATCAGCTCTGTGGACTGGGCTCCTCAGGGGGATGGAGGTGGGTTTACAGACCCTCACAGACCTGCTGGGCTTCAGGCATATGTGTGTGTGTGTGTGTGTGTGTGTGTGTGTGTGTGTGTGTTGGAATGTCAGTGGGATTCTGAGACAGATGAGAGGAGGAGAGAACACCAACAGTCTGTTTTCCACTGGACAAACGCTAAACTTTACTGATATTTACTAACTGTAAAACAAACCCAGGTGTGTTCTGCTGGTTTGTCCGTTCAGTCCTGCTGTGCTGCTGAGTTTCTTTGTTGTGGTAGATGTCAGTGTCAGTCCTTCCATGAACAGGAACACAAATCTGGGTTGGTTTGACTCTAGAATGCTGGTTCCACTGGAAATAATCCAAATCTGACCCAGTGTATTTGTCTCATTTCTGTTCCAAATATCTGATCCCACTGAAAATCAGACAGAATCACCCACAGAGGAACTGTTCAGTCAGACAGAAGAACTGATTTACAGACAACAGAGCTGCAAAATCGGATTTACACTCATCTGAACAACAGAATTTTCACTTGTTTCATTGACAGAATTTTTTTTGCTTGAATTAAGCAAAAAACAACAACAACCTTGAATTGAGCAAAAAAAAATAAAAATCTTCAATTAAGCAAAAAAATAAAAACAGATATACACACATATATACACACACACACACACACACACACACACACACACAGTCAGTGTCTGGTGTGTTATCACAGTGAAACTCCATAAATAAACCCATCTGTGATCCACTTCAGACTGGACTGGACTCCATGATCCAATCAAAGCCAAAGTTCTGCTGCTGAAGTGAAGCTGATGTGTGTTCTGGGGCCTCATGATGTTCACCAGCCCCCCCCCCCCCGCCTGTGGGACTGCTCTGACACTAAACAGCCCCCATGCTGGGGGGCTCTGCTGCACTGGGCTGGGCCCCTGAGGGGACATTGGCTGGAGCCAGTCCAGACCAGGGCAAGTCAGGGCAGCAGGGAACAAGAGGGGTCAAAGGGCAGGGGGGGGGGGTAAATGAGGCCCAGATAATATCGGTGCTGTAGGCTACAGACATTGTGGTCTTCACACTGAAACACCACAGATGGAAATGACTGACAAAGACAATGAACACAATGTTTTCAGAAAGTTTAGTCCAGGACTCACAAACTCCTGTTCCTTCAGGTTCCACGTTCAGCCCCATTTGATCTGCAGTGGACCCAACCAGTCAGATAAGAACACAATAACCTATGAATACTGACAACTGCATGAAAATACTTACTTTTATAAACTATCCAAAAAAATGTGAATAACCTGAAAAAAAAAAAAAAAAAATTAAATTTAAAAAAATTAAGAAAATTTAGTGCAATTTTAACAATCTTCTTCCTCCACTTCTCATTAGTCCATGTGCATTCTGGATCAGATCTCCAAAGACACTAAACACTGAGGAACAGGAAGAAAAGAGTTCAAACTGGACTGAATTTAATACAGACATTTCAGGTTGGGCACATTTGTTCAGGTTAGTCACATTTTATTGGTACAGGAGAGTTTGGAAATGGAAAGATTTTCATCATTTAATGTTATTTTTTGCACTAAAACAAAGACAAAATTTTGAAGTTGTTATTATTTACAGACATAATGTAATATTATTTTTTCCATCAAACCCAGTAGTAAATCTGCAGTCCTTCTTTTCTGTGGGTTCTTCTTCTGTTATTATTGGACTGTAGATCAGATTGGTCTGGATGTGGAACCCACACTAAAATGAGTTCCACAGCCTGGACTGTGGAATTTATACACTTTGTAAATTCATCCCAGGGTTCAGATTGGAACCTTTGGGGGGACACATTTGGGCCCTGGGACGCATGTTTGACAGCCCTGGTTTATGAGGTGGTAAATGAACAACTACCTTAGATACTGTGGGATAAAATAAAGTTGACACAGATATAATGACTAACTATATTTGTACGTAAATACACTGTCAGCTGACTAAAGTGTTGGGTTAATGACAACAAAATATAGAAGAAAAATTAAAAAATGACATCAAACCCACTGTATGGAGGCCAAAAAATATAAATAGGAGAAGAAGATATTTTAATGAGCTCATATTGTTCACATTTTATATTAATGATTCCAAGGGAAATTTAAACAATAAAAACAAACTGAGCATTTCAGATTTTGTAAGTGACTCACTGTGATCATTATACAACGAACAAAAACTAAAACATGAGCGATATGTAGAAGGTGTTCTGTTTTTAATAACAGGGACAATCAGACAATCCACAGAGTAGAATATCAATAGGATTCAGAGCAAAGTCTGTTCTGACAATATTAGACAATATACAGGAAGTGTTTAAAGTAAAGAAGGGCTCATTAAAAAGGTTATTTATAATATGGAGGGGGACAAGTTTCACCCCAGAACACACTCACTGTTTTCAAAATCATTTATAAATTCGTGTAACATGCACAGACTGTATCAAGCACTGAATAAAGTCACATTATCCCCTGTTATTATCATGGTTTCATCAAATGTTCTCCTTCAAACCAAAACTCATTCACCCACCCACGTAGAACAATCAAACTTGACTCTACATATACAGTCTATCTGCAATAAAATAAACAAACTGGGTTTCCATCAAATTTATAGGAACATTTCAAGCCAAACTTTTTTTAAAAGTCAATAAAAAATATTAATTTGTATATATATATGCATATAAAGTTGCAGTTCAGGTGTTTTTCTTTCATATTCTCTTTTGTATTTCTTCAGAAGACGAGTGTGTAATGAACTGACACAACAGTCCATCCCAGGTTAAAGGAGTATGAAAGCACACACAGACACACTGGTCCTGGTCCTGTTCTTTGTTCTGTGGACTTCAGCTGGATTTCACCCCAGAACATTCCCAGTATTTTATTTTAAATACTGTGCATAAAACATCTGTCATAAAATAAAGGCCACCAACAGAGTGACAATATGAGAGGGAATGAACAATGGACCAATAATGGCTTTAGCACTCTGGGGATCTAGAAAAGGGTTACAGAACTGGAATCTATAATCCATTATCTTATCTTATCTTATCTTATCTTATCTTATCTTATCTTATCTTATCTTATCTTATCTTATCTTATCTTATCTTAGTTGCTGTTGCTGCTTGTCTTCTCTTTTCTCTTATGACACTCTGCAGCTCTTTGCATCCATTCACAGCTCACTGAGGATTTTTTTTTTTTTTTTTTTTTTTTTTTTTTTTTTACAGCTCACTGAGGCGTTGGTCCACTCTGGACTCCTGTGGCTGTCGTACCATCAGCCTTTGGTCCTCTTAGTCTGTTCTGTGTCTGGTCAGTGTCATCAGTCTGGGCTCAGTCCAAACGGTCATCTGTACATGTGTGTCATCTGCACTCATGCATGCGTACAGTTCCATGTCAGGACAGAAGCACAGATAGTCATCAGGCAGACACATGGACTGACCACCATATGTCACAGCAGCTGGAACAACATTTGGAGATGAGATGGAGGAGAAAAGGAGGAGGAGGAGGAGGAGGAGGAGGAGGAGGGGCAAGTGAGGAAAAGAAATGGTGCAGAAATAAAGAGGTAAAAACACTTAACATTACAACACAAGGAGGAGACCACAGGACGCTAACAAGAGCATTTATTGTGTCTGCAGACTGGAACGAAGAATGAAGGAACGAATGAACGATAGATAGATAGATAGATAGATAGATAGATAGATAGATAGATAGATAGATAGATAGATAGATAGATAGATAGATAGATAGATAGATAGATAGATAGATAGATAGATAGATAGATAGATAGATAGATAGATAGATCAATCGATCGATCGATAGATATTATATACCAGATAGATTTCAGGAAGGTGCGGCTGAAGTTTGAAAACCGCCTGTGGATTCCACACCCAGTCAGTTGCTTTTGGCTGCAGATGAGCTCCTTTATTTGCAGATCAAACAGAGAAAACACATCTGAACTGAAGTGGTCACTCAAACATTTGGCGAGGCGTTCTGGAACCACTTCCAGAACACTTGTGTTTGAACGTGTCAGGATGGTGTTAAGGCCAGGTCTGCAGAGCGTCCTCAGTGTTTTCAGTCCTGTCGCTGCAGACCACCGTTCACGTCCAGGTCTGCTGGTGCTGGCTCTGATGGGGGCCTGGACCACATGGACAGAGTCCACGGTGTCTGCTGAGTCCTGGAACACACTGACACACTCATTATCCACAGTGTGAACGTCACAACTGTACAGGGTACAAATGTGACCTCACAGCCTGCGGAGGTCACTGTGGCTCCGCCCACTGAGGGGCAGCGTTGGCCTAAATACCATCTAATTTATTTATTTAAATTTGATTTTTTAAATATTTTTTTAAAATGTGTTTTTAACCCTTTCATGCATACTGGTCACTCCAGTGTACAGCTGTTCTCCAGCTGTTCTCTTGTATATCCATGTTTTATGTAGTTTTAGTTCCATATTACCCAACACAGTGGACACTTATGCATCATCCCAAACACTACAATTCATACCATTACTCTAACTTTGCTGTTCTTGATAAACCTGATCTGCACTAACATGTTTTAGTGTAAATCAATAGCTAATTGTTATTAAGACTGTAATTAACTATTTTCCTAATCAAAAAGTTGGGCTTTTTTTGCACATTATCTCCCTGAAGTGAGTAAAAACTAATTTTAGAGAATGATAAAATGTGAGCTGCATGAAAAATGTTTTTATTTCATAGTTTTCAAACAGTATATCACTTTTTGATGATTGGTTTTAATATTTGCTTCAAATATTAAATGCATGGTGTCCAGGTGAGTGGACAATTTTGTAACTCCATGAAAAATAGCTTCATAAAAAATTCAATTACATTGTTTTTTTTTTAATGCCTAAGGAGGAATAAAAACACTCAGGAAAAAAATCTTGACTAAGGTTTTCAAAATCCATGCATGAAAGGATTAAAATAATAATGATAATAATTTTTTTTTTTTAACTTTTAAATTTTTTTTTATTTATTTATTTGTTTGTTTGTTTTTTTCAATTTTAATTTTATTTCATTTTTATTTGTTTTTTTATTTATACCATCTAAATTTAAGAACAATATACAAAAATGGGGAAGAGTTGTTGTGCGATTGATTGTCCGAACAGGTTTGAAAAGCGGTCGTAGCTATCTCTGTACAGGCTGACGAAAACCACAGAAAACAGAAGCAGATGGAACAACTGGAACCCACACAACCAAACCTGCATCTGTGGGTTCCATTCATGTCAGCTAACGTTCATTTAGGCGGTAGTTTTGGGTTAAACCGTACCTTAGCTTATGTATCGTTTTGGCTAACGTTACTCAGACGTGTCAAGTAACGAAGTACAAATACTTCATTACCTTACTTAAGTAGAAATTTGGGTCATCTACGCTTTATTAGAGTAATTATTTTTCAGCCGACTTCTTACTTCTACTCCTTACATTTTAAATATAGCCTCATTACTCGTATTTCATTTTGGCTTGTCATCATTCAAATTTTTTCATAGCTGTGGGAGACTTTCATGATCAGTTTTTCATCAAACCTGTCAAACCTCAGTCATGTCCTCAGTGTCATGAATCTGTTCATCCGTCATTCCTCAGCTGAATCTCTTGTATCATGCTGAACAGTTTCTTAGTTCCATCCACCACAAACAAACCATGTGTTTACAAACAGAGCCAGGAGGGAACTGGGCATCTGAGGAACTTTGTCACGACGTGCATTGTGGGAAGTGGAGGTTCGCGCAGCTGCAGTGGCGCGACGCGAAAACGGCAGGAGCTCCCTTCCCCCTGTGTATATTCCTCCAGCCGTTTCCACGTTGTGTTTGTTTCATCTATATCATATCAGATGGTCACGCTGCCGCTGCCAAGCAGCTGTGCGAACCTCCGCTTCCCACAATGCATGTTGTGACAAAATTCAAAAGATGCCCCAGTTACCTCTCGGTGTAAAAAGGGTGTATAATGTCACAAATGACAAAAAGTGTCGCAAAATGGTGTAAAGTGTTGCAAAATGGCACTTCTATTTTTTAGGGCATTTCCTTGTATTGTATTTTGCCCGGGGGTAATGTTAGGGTTAGGGGTTAGCGTTAGGGGACAACCGGATTATGACACCATACTGACACAAGAACCAGCATCAAACAAAAAAGTGTCACAAAATGGTGTGAAGTGTTGCAAAATGGCGCAAAGTGTCATAAATAGGCATAAAGTGTCGCAAAATGGTGCAAAGTGTTGCAAAACGACAAAAAGTGTCAAAAAATGACAAAGAGACATGAAATGGTGTAAAGTGTTGCAAAATGACAAAAAGGGTTGCAAAATAGTGTCAAGTGTTGCAAAATGACAAAAACTGTTGCAAAATGGCGTACAGTGTCTCAAATAGGTGTAAAGTATCGCAAAATGGTGTAAAGTGTCGCAAAATGACAAAAAGTGTTGCAAAATTGCATAAAGTGTCGCAGATAGGTGTAAAGTATTGCAAAATGGTGTAAAGTGTCACGAATGACAAAAAGTGGCGCAAAATGGTGTAAAGTGCCACAAAATGACAGAAAGTGTCACAAAATGGTGTGAAATGTTGCAAAATGGTGCAAAGTGTCACAAACAGGCGTATGCACTGTTTAGTGGCAGTTAAATTATTTCTTTAGTATTTGTGGGTGGAGGGTCCGCCTGTTGAACAGCTCTGTCTGAGAGGGTTCACACAGAAACACACCAACAAACAACACATTTCTTGGTCATCGTACTCCATCTTATCTGAGGAAGAACGGCAAAAGCCAATGTGAACCGTCAGAAGGACGAATGAAAGGTTAACAGTGAGACAACTATTTAATTCTGTCCATATAATGGTAATGTTAGCGGTTGTACGTATTGAAAATGAGCACAGTGTGCTAAGCTCCGTCTCGATTGAATTGAAATATCAGGTATCCAATCCAACCTATTTAAAGAACAGGACAAATGGGTCACTGTCAAACTAATAACAATGAAGAGTCTTTTCTTAGGTCAAGCAGGGGAATAATTTCCCCTGGGAACCAGAGGACATGTCCTCTGCTTTTTCAAACCCACTTCATACGTTCAGACTGGAGTTGGACTTTTCTGGACTGAATTCACCCTTCATGTCCTCGTAGCGTCCAGCCTTCACACAGTATTAGAAAGACCACATTCCAAGCTCTATGAACAGATGTGAGAACGATAAAAGACGATAACAAACATGGACCCAAAGCAGGAAATGACTTCACAACAAACTGTGTTTTCAGGTACCTTTAACCCTTTAACCACTGACGTGTCACTAGCTGGGTTTCCATGACCCTCAGAAATGTGCAAAATTTAAACTGCGTGATAGAAAACTGGTCATGGAAACACCGAAATGTCGCAAAAACGGTCAAAGATCACAAAGAGGTTTTTCTGCTCTCATGAGGTGGTTTTGAGATGTTTGTATGTTGCAACACTTTTTGTAAACTAAAACTAAGCATTTAGAAAAAAAAAAGAAAACTAATAAAAACTATCAAACCTGCTCTAAAACGATTTAAAACAAACTGAATTAGAGAAAAAAAAGTCCAAAGTAAATAAAACTAAACTAGAATGAAAAATCTAAAACTATTAGAACCTTGGTGAGGTCGGGGTCTGGCTCCATTTTGGAACAAGGATGTCTGGTTTGGACCGGCGTTCCAACGCATTTTACCCAATCGGATTTGGAAACTTCCCTCCTCCCAGCACTTTGGAACTCAGCATTAACCTGGGACGGTTCTGCGTTCCCTTCTTTAGTTGAAGACCGTCAGTGCAACAGCAGCAGATGAACCCACACTACAGGGTCAGACTTCACTAGAATCACACATCACACACCAAACCCTCTTCCATGGAAACACCTACAAGTAGAAACTGGACTTTGTCCAAATTCTAGAAATATCACTTTTATTTTGCAGAAAACTGTCATGGAAACCCAGCTACTGGTGAGTGTTCTGAATGACTGTTCTTTTTTCTTTTCTTTTTCAGTTAGTATGGTAGTGTTTTGATGTGTTTCGCAGCTGCTCTGCCCTCTGCTGCCCTTTAACCTCTGACATGTCTGTGCTGAGCGTTCTGAATGTAGGATTTATTTAAATATTCATAACAGTTCAACCATTTGGTCGATAGGAAAAATTTCCAAACGTGCTGATAGAATAGACCTTGTTTTTTCCATAGACATCTGAGCATGCTCAGTTCACCCCTGCTGCCAGTTGCTAACCTTTACCTGGACTCAGGGCTCAGGGGTTAAAGGGTTAATTTAATATATTTCTGTTTTGCTGGATAGTGACAAATACAAGACAAAATAGACCTGAGTACAAGTTTAGTGCAAAATGATCTAGGATTGAATTCCCCTAGTTCTGTAATGAATCACACCTCCACCCACATGAAGCTGCTCTGGTATGTCATCCAAACACCGCTGTTACTGTGGTTTTAATGCATTTGAGGACAAACATCAGTTTTTCATGCATGTCCCCACATCCAGACTAATCTGAACCTGAATGGAAAACCAACAGCACATAGAAAAGACCATCCCTTTGTGTATGTGTCGGTTCATATCACACACAATAACAAAACGAACATTAGGTTAAGATATAATAAAAACAAACAAACAAACAATTAAAGTGAGACTGACTGCAGAGGAAAATGTGTGACAGTGTTTGGAGTTCTGTTACTGACGATGAATGGAGTCAAGTTAATGTGAACCATATTCAGTGGATTGGACTGTGTTACACCTTCAGTGAACGACATCAGACTGTTTAACTCCACCTCATAACCTCAGAAGTATCATCACACACAAGGATATTTTTGCACACTCTTTATGTATATTTATTTAATTTTCATATTGACAGTATGTTGTCTGGTGCAGGGGTGTCAAACTCATTTGAGTTCAGTTCCACATACAGCCTCATATTTTATAAAGTGGGCCAGACCAGTAAAATGATAGAAATAATAGAATAACAACTTATAAACAATGTCAACTCCAAAGTTTTTGCTATGTTTTTGAGTGAAAAAAAGTCAAATTCCATAATAAAAATGTTTACATCTATGAACCGTACTTGAACATAACATGAACAAATATGAACAACCTGAAAATTCTATTAAAAAAATAAGCACAATTTTAACAATATTACACCTTAGTTTGTCATTTATACATGTGCATCACAACTTACAGATCACAATGGATCTACAAATACTCAAAACATTTAGTAACAGGCAGAAAATTGTTAAAATCAGAGTATTGTCAAGACATTTCAGGTTATTCACATTTTTAGTAAAAGGCTTGTCTGTAAATGTTAACATTTTTGTGTAATTTTAACTTTTTAAAAACTGAAACAAAGAGAAAATTTTGCAGTTTTCATTATTTATTGGTTATTATGATAGTATTTTAGTGGTCTGACCCACTTTAGATTGAAATGACCTGAAAGTATTTTAATATTCTTGATTTTTAATGTCCTCAGTGTAATTTCAGTGTAACGTTTGCATTTCACAAACTCATCCCAGGGGCCAGATTGGACCCTTTGGTGGGCTGGTTTTGAAAAAAAAAAAAAATTAAGTAAAAAATTTATATATATATATATATATATACATATACATATAAATATATATATATATATATATATATATATATATATATATATATATATATATATATATATAAAAAAACAATCCAGATGCTGAATCCCATTGACCTAATGCTGTCATAGATTTAAAAAAAAACAAAACAAAACAAAACCAAGAATCAAACAGAGTCGAACAGATCACAGAGGAACTACGCGGTGCCAGATCCCCTGGCCTGTTTCATGGCCACGTCTGGCCCATGGACCTGAAACACAAAAACATCCTGAGTTAACTGGGTCTGTTCTGAAACAAATATCTGTCTTTGTATTTGAGTGTTGAATGTGTGCTTTACAGCCGATCACACCTCCACTTTCTTTACCACTTCAGAAGAAAACTGAGCCAAATCCTGCCCAGTTTGGGTTTGGATCAGAGCTGTGTTTGTGACACTGCAGTCAACACGACTGAAAGGAAATTAGAACCAACCACAAACACAGGAAGCCACATTCAGTATATCATAGGACTTGACCAGACTTTAAAAAGTCTTAGAAAAAGTCTTTCCATGTGATTCTTCAGCAGTTTCAGGTGAGTCGATCTGAGTTCCCTGTACAGTCCTGATCCAGTGTAGATCCACATCATGTTGTGGTGTCAGAAATCAGTATTTTAATCAAAGTATCAGCATTTTAATCAAAGTATTCGAAATCAGTATTTTAATCAAAAGTATTCATTTTATATTCAAAAGTATTCATTTTATTATCAAAAGTATTCATTTGCACGACAGAAGTTAAATTTCAGTGTAATGTGATGGTTGTAACAGAGTAGTTGACTTTTTTCCTGGGAGACCGACAAAAGAACGAACACATGTATCCATCAAAAGAATGCGTGAATTTATGCAAAGTTAGAAAACAGGGCGAGCAGAAAGAACATGTGAGCTCATGGAAAGTTTTGGAAAACGTGGTGTACAAAAGAAGCAGACGTGAGTGGAAATTTTTGAACATTCTGGGAAATACGTTACATTTTCCAGGAAAAAGTTACATATTTATATATGATAATTACATACTGGGAATTAGTTGCATATGTATGTTTTGACCAATCCTGACCGACACCAAAAAGACCTTACCCTATGGAAGACCAGGTTAAAAAGGAGGGCTTCTGATGTGACTAGATTAATGTTCAAAATATGATGAAAAGGGGACGTAGGGGTGTGGTCTAGACCTAAACCCAACCTACTTTTGGTCCAATAAAAGCGGTCTTCCAGAGCAAAAAGTCAGTTGTTTCTGCAGATGTCAACTCAGTGTTTATTTTGTGTGTGAATAAACAGTTCATGCGGCTCCAGTTCAGCTTGATCTGTGAGTTTGTCTTTGGTTCTGTGTGACTGTTACTGGACAAAGTTCCACTCCATAGATGGGAGAACAGAGACAGAAATACAACTGGGGAAGAGCGTCAAAGAGACCACAGATGTCTCCCACTTGCGGTCGTAAATTTTACACGACAATGTGAACTTCGACACAAAAGGCTGCCCTAATAATTTTAAGGTCCAGATCCAAGTGGGTCAGAACACAGTGTACTGACATGTCAATCAAAACAGACTCATTAATGTCATTCAGACAGGTGTGATGTGTTAGATCTGCATCATTAAATATACATGTGGAATTTAGAACAGGTGATATTCTGCTTGACGTCCCACCTGGATGTGTGACAGCGTCTCCAGTCTGACTGACTGAACACAGAACCCAGCTTGAACCGTGAACACAGAACCCAGCTTTAACCGTGAACACAGAACCCAGCTTTAACCGTGAACACAGAACCCAGCTTTAACTGTGAACACAGAACCCAGCTTGAACCGTGAACACAGAACCCAGCTTGAACCGTGAACACAGAACCCAGCTTTAACCGTGAACACAGAACCCAGCTTTAACCGTGAACACAGAACCCAGCTTGAACCGTGAACACAGAACCCAGCTTTAACCGTGAACACAGAACCCAGCTTTAACTGTGAACACAGAACCCAGCTTGAACCGTGAACACAGAACCCAGCTTTAACCGTGAACACAGAACCCAGCTTTAACCGTGAACACAGAACCCAGCTTGAACCGTGAACACAGAACCCAGCTTGAACCGTGAACACAGAACCCAGCTTGAACCGTGAACACAGAACCCAGCTCTGACTATATAAACACAGTCACCACCTGCTGAGTATTAACGCTGTTTGTTCTGCAGCTGTTCCACTTACACACATAAACACTGATAAAGTAGTCTGATCATCAACACTGTTTACACTGAAGAACCTGAATCCTCAGAGAAAACATGGCTGTGCCTGTCATCCTCTGATGCACTTTTGCAGTACATATGTGACTGTTTCCACATTGACACCAGTACTGTGGCAGAGGAGGGTTTAGTCTCATTTGTGCTGTGTTTGTACAACCATCTGGAACTGGGAAAAGTTCAATATTCTTTGTTTTGTACCTGATGATTCAGTAAAATGCTTTATTCTCAATATTCCACTAATACCTCACAAACATAAGATGGACCCAAAAGTGAATTATTGTGTTATTAACAACAAACAAACAAACAAATATATAAATAAATGTCAATTGCAGTGTGCTTGGACTATTACTAACTGGTGACAGGAAAAATAAAAGATCTTAAGAGGACAGTACAAAAGAACGGTGTGCATGAGTTAGAGGAGGTCTATCAGACCTAAAACCAGGGGCGGACTGGACATCTGGGCCCGTATTCCTAAAGATTCTTAGTGCAAAGAGTTGCTCCTAGCGCCCAAATTCTAAGAAAATTCTTAGAATCATGATGTTTTCTTAGAATTTCCCCTAAAAATGAAGAGTAGATCCTAGTAAAGCTATTCCTACAGAATCCTAGCCCTTAAGAGAGCTCCTAAGGTGAGATCTGTTGGTAACACTTTATAATAAGTACACACTATGAAGTTCAGCATGGACAAATACTGAATTCATCATTTATAAAGCATATTTCTGACATGAATACTCATTAATATATGGTTTATAAGCACAGTTATAAATGTTTTACTCATCATTAATAAGCTGATCTACAATGTGCTTAATAATTGTATTTTCATACTTTATAAATGATGGATTCAGCATTTAAACATTTCGTGTTCAGACATGTACTAATGGTTAGTGAATATGTCAGTGTGTATTTTATACTAACTCACACATTTATTTTCCAATAGATGTCCTATAAACAGTTATTAATACAAGAATTCATCATTTCAGGTAGTTCTAAAGCACTTACTACTCATTAATTCAGTCTATGGTGTGAGCTCATCTAAAGTGTGCACTATCTATAACATTTAAAGCATTTACAAATGAGATTTAAAGGTTGGCAATGCCCAAAGACTCACTAAAGTGTCCCTTATTCTAACAAAGGAAAGACACAGCACATGGGATTATTAAAACAAACTGCATGAGTGAATGATGAATGATTACAAATGATGAGTAAAACCATTATACCTGTGTTTATAAACCATATATGAATGAGTATTCACCTCAGAAATATGCTTTATAAATGATGAATTCAGTATTTGTTAATGCTTAACTAATGCTTCATAGTGTGGACTTATTATAAAGTGTTACTGATCTGTTGAGAGCAGGAAGAGGACTTTTAAGGGGCTGAGGAGTTCCCTAAGCAGAGGACAAAATGGCCGACAGAAGAGGCAGGAGGGAGATTCTGCAAACACTGGACGACAGTGAATTAATTAAACGCTCCAGACTGGATGGTGCAGGAATCATGTTTGTGGTTGATCTCATTACAGATGCTCTTACTTCTCCAACCCAACGCCACAATGCAACACCACCCCAAATGAAAGTCATCACAACACTGAGGTATGTGACAACAGGGAAAATGCACCAGTACAGCAGTGATGACCTGGGTCTGTCCCAGCCCTCCATCTGCAGGGTCATCTACCCAACACCAGAGGTGGGGAATCCCAGCTCTGTAGAGTAAAAGTCCTGCCATGTTTTAGTTCCAACCACTCAGTGAACCAGCCCAGTTTGATGAGCACAGCTCCTCATCCAGGTAGATGAAGGGATAGTTAGTGGGATCACCTGTGTTAGGTGAACAGGTAGAACCAATCCATGGCAGGACTTTTACTCTATGGAGCTGGGATTACCCACCTCTGACAGCAGGGTCACAGCCTTATATTGTGACAGTTGGTTTCATTTCCACTGGATGCCCGCACTTTACAAGTTCACAAAAGGACATTTATGGACATGGCAGGATTCCCTGGTGTTGTGGATGTAATCGATGGCCCCAGTACCAAAACTGAGTTGAAATGTTGAAAGTTGAAAGTGCAAAAATTACCAGCATGCCAATTAATATGAGCAAATAAATACAACTATCACTATGTGAATACTGTGCAAGTGTAAGTGAGTTTTTTCCACATATATTGTCGGATAATTTTAAAGTATAGCTTACTATTCATTGAACAGATATTTTCTTTTATGTGAAATATTATTTACAATCACACAGTCTTCATAAGATTAGATTCTATGATTAAGTTTATCGACTGGAGAGTCCATCCCTTGCCCATTATCACCAAAAGTATAGTTTTTTTCTAGCTTTTAGGATCAACCAATCACAGCTTTTGAAATGATGACTCATACCTAGCAGCAGGTCGACCACACCTCCTCACTAACGTATGAATTTCTGTCCATTCCTTGCTCAGAGTTCTCTGACAGTGTTCTGGAATCACTCCTAAACTCAGATTCCTTGCTAGGAATTTTTAGGTGACATTAGGAGCTGTGAGAGGATTCTCAGAATCTGTAGGTATATGGGCCCTGGAGAACTGGGAGTTTAACCGGCGGGCCGCTGGGTCAGTGGGCCGGTGAGAGGGATAAAAAACAAAAACAAAAAACTGGTGTTACCAATGCCTAGACGGCCCACAGCAGCGTGAGGACTGGTGCAGGTGGGCTTTAATATGGTTCCCAGTGTTTCACAGGGTAGATTCATGAGTGACAGGCCAGATAACTGTGGTCCATGTGGGTCTCATGTGGGTCTCATGTGGGTGATGGTATGTTCAGTATGATGTGTTTATTATTAGTAGTAGGGATACACCAATACCACTTTTTTCTAGACCAAGTACGAGTACGAGTATTTACATTTGAGTACTTGTCGATACCGAGTACCGATCCTAGTCCTTAATAATCCCATTCCAGTTGTTAGTTCCTTTTGTAAATGTGCTTTATTGTCGTTGTCATTAGTCTGACTGGAACAAAGTGCTGCAACTGACATTTAATCAGTGCAGTCAGAGGAGGCAGAGCCTCCCTTGTCAATCTTGAAAAGAAAAAAAACTTGACTATAAAATATAATAAATGTTGATAGTTGTCAGCTGGTATGTCCTATAAACTCATTTTCTGTTCAAATCCAATATTATTATTATTATTATTATTATTATTATTTATTTATTTTTTTCAATTAGAATAGCAGAATTTCCGCATGCTCCGTTCAGATACAGGGAGGAGATGCGTTGTGAGGCAGCGCTGTGCTGTGCCTCCAGCAGAACTGTCTCCTCCCTCATGAACTCTGCTGGTACCCATGAAAATATAGTCGCTGTCCCTCTGTATATCGCAGTTCAAATGCTTTCAAACACTCTGATTATATGCTCTACCCTTCCATAATCTGCATAACGTATGGAATGTATTTCTGTAATGTACTTAGGCTCGCAGATTAATCATAAAACCGCAGTGAAAAAGTCACTAGGGGAGGCAAACAGTACCCCTGCCTCATGATAGATGGCGCCTGTGAGTCCACAGATTCATGCGCTTATAATCTTCTTCGTTCTTTTTTATACACTTTAATTCACCAGGATAGGCGCATGGATTTCATGTACAAATAAAGGTAAGACCATAAACTTTTTTTATTTTTAGTTTGAAATGGCTCTTTTTGAAGGTTTCCTGTTGAGTTCCTGCCAGCCTACCTATGCTGACTATGTGCACAGCCCATATACCCAGGCCGTTCCTTTGGCTCACTCTCTCTATTCCAGTTTCTCAGGCCACCATGTATTTGTAGATCTGGCTCTGAAAGAGTCAGTGCCTCCCCAGCCATGAACCCCACTGCACATCACTGCATTTAATGTGTTGGAATGAGCATTTCTCAATTAATCCACCAGGGGGCGCCACTCTTAATTAACCATACTGGACAAATACCACGAAGAAGAGGAAAGTTTTATGAAGAAGAAGAAGAAGAGGAAAGTCAGTAATAACAAACTTGTAGATGACAGAGGGAACACTACTGTGATACTAATGTTGCACCGTTTTCTCTGTAAGGTTTAAAAGTTTAGCTTCAGCAGGAAGAGAAAAGACAAATGAGCGATAAGTTTGGTTTCCACTGGCGGCGGTCCGCACCGCTCCGTACTCCTGCTGGTATTCTCTGTCTGGATACTCATCCTCCATCAGCTGGAAAACAGATGGAATGTGTGCAGAGGACGGACAGAAGGCTGCGTCTGTATCTGTGTGTGTCTGAACGGTACTGTCAGTCAGCCTTACTGTGATCAGCCTCATTTCTTTGGTTCAGTCTCCACACTCTTCACACTCACACACATTATTCCTCCTCCTCGTACCTGCTGCACTGAACTGGGAATGGCACACGGACAGAAGTGGTATTGGTGCAGTTGTATCGGATTACTTTTACATGTACGAATATGAGTACACACACTGAGTATTGGAGCCGATGCCCAATACTCGTATCTGTATCGATGCATCCCTAATTATTATTATTATTATTATTATTATTATTATTATTATTATTATTATTATTATCATGGGCGACACAGTGGTGCAGTGGTTAGCACTGGTGCCTCACAGACAGAAGGTCTTGGGTTCCATTCCAACCCCAGTCCATGGGGGTGGGACCTTGCTGTGTGGAGTTTGCATGTTCTCCCCGTGTCTGCGTGGGTTCTCTCTGGTACTCTGGCTCCTCCCACCATCCAAACACATGCTCTGATAGGTTAATGGGTTCATCTAAATCACCCATAGGTGTGGATGTGACAGTGGTTGTTTGTATGTTCAGTCTGTGATGAACTGGTCACATGTCCAGGGTGAACCCCGCCTTCACTCAGAAGTAGCTGCAACGACCCCATGACCCCAGTGAGGATAAAGCAGGTTCAGACAATGAATGAATTATTGAGTGACTTATTCATCTTTTAAAAAGTAACATTAAAAATATTAAATGTTTTTTATAATCCAGTCCTTGGGTGCACGTGTCCTTATCCCTTCCATAATGGGTACATGCATATGTGGAAGGGTTTTCCACAGACAGAATGATGTGTTTTGGCCAAATACTATTGTTTTTGGTGGAACTTGGTGTCACATCTGAATTACACATGTGTATATCCTGGGGTTTGTGTGTCAAACATACACTGTAATTATTTCGTTGTGGGCTGATTTGTGTTACATAAACTTCAGTAATATCAGTGTTTTATGGAACATCACATGACATGGCTGCTTTTTTGCCTCCAACTCCTCTGAGATCAGTCTGTAAAATATCCAGCATTTATGGATCTGTTCCAAGGTTCTAATGGTTTTGGATTTTTCATTATAGTTTAGTTTTATTAAGTTTTGACTTTTTTTTTCTCTAATTCAGTTCATTTTAATTTGTTTTTAGAGCAGGTTTGATAGTTTATCAGTTTTCATTATCTTCTAAATGCTTAGTTTTAGTTTTTTTCATATCTTTTATCTTCTTCTCTGTTGTATTCACATAAATCCCAAACAGGATTCTGCTGATTTCTTCCAATCAAGGTTATTATCGTTAATGAAAACTAACAAATGACAAAAACTAGAATTGAAAAAACATTTTCGTTAACTGAAATAAATAAAAACTATAATTAAAAGAAAAAAACATAACTAACTGAAACTGTATTGTATGTTTATAACACTAACTGACACGCGTAAAAATTATGGATAAAATTCCCTTCATTTTCGTCTTTGTCAGTGTTGGATTGATACGAAAGTGATTTCTTTGTCTCTCTCAGTTTTCTGTGCTGTCTCCATACGACACTTTTTGCTCCGTCACTTGTGTTCACTTGTGGTTTCCAGTCGTCTTCTGGTCCCCACTCTACCTGGAAACATGGAGACTAAAGTTGGGAGAAAGCAGCAGAGTCCTGTCTGGGATTTATTTGAATACGACGACAGAGAAGAAGAGAAAAGAGACCACTGAACTACAACTGAACTAAAACTAAGCATTTAGAAAAAAAACAAAACAAAAAACTAATAAAAACTAGCAAACCTGCTCTAAAAACTGATTAAAATGAACTGAATTAGAGAAAAAAAAAGTCCAAACTAAATAAAACTAAACTAGAATGAAAAATCCAAAACTATTAGAACCTTACTTCCAACTTTAGTCTCCATGTTTCCAGGTAGAGTGGGGACCAGAAGACGACTGGAAACCACAAGTGAACACAAGTGACGGACCAAAAAGTGTCGTAAGGTGCCGCTAGCTAAAATTGCTAGAGCGAAATAAATCGCTTTCGTATCAATCCAACATTGACAAAGATGAAAACAAAGGGAATTTTATCCATAATTTTCATACATTTCAATTAGTTTTGTAAACACACAATACAGTTTCAGTTAGTTATCGTTTTTTTGTTTAATTATAGTTTTTATTTATTTCAGTTAACGAAAATGTTTTTTCAGTTCTAGTTTTTGTCATTTCATTAGTTTTCATTAACGATAATAACCTTGGTCTGTTTGTGTCCAAAAACTCTCCATGTGTGCAGGGCCTTCTGTTCCCTTGATGCTGATTAATAGTTCGTGTTTGGGGGGATTTGCCGTCAGCCTTTTCAGGCTTCAGTTCGTCATGACTAATGTGATTATGTCGGTATCAAAAGCACATACATTCATATAAGATGGCAGCTTAAAAGAAGTGTCTTCTAAACACACCAGCAGCTTTGGTTGTTAATCTAGGTCATAGATCTGGTGGAGTTGATGACCCAACAGCCATGCCTTTGAACAGACTGGTTTATGTGTTCACATACAAGACAAAACTAATCCAACATTTCCTATTAAAGCAGAGCAGCTGTTGGTCTGACGGATCTGACTTCTGTAATGATAAAAGATAGTTGGGTTCTTCTATGAAACTGGTCCTAAAAACACGACAGAGGGGCTGAACTGAGCATGCTCAGATGTCTATGGAAAGAACAGGGTCTATTCTATCAGCACGACTGGCAACTTTTCCTATTGAGCAAATGGATGAATTTTTATGAATATTTAAAATACATCCTACATTCAGAACGTTCACCACAGACACGTCAGGGGTTAAAGGGCAGCAGAGGGCAGAGCAGCTGCGAAACACATCAAAACACTACCATACTGACCCAAAAAGAAAAAGAAAAAAGAAAAGAAAAAGAACAAATCAGCATTTGTGGCTGACCGTTTCATTCAGCAGCATTTTTAAAAGACTTGTGCAGACTTTGGGACCACTCTGTGTTTTTAATCTCATATCAGGGGTGTCAAACATGCATCCCGGGGGCCAAATGCATCCCCACAAAGGGTCCAATCCGACCCCTGGGATGAATTTACAAAGTGTATAAATTCCACAGTCCAGGCTGTGGAACTCATTTTAGTGTGGGTTCCACATCCAGACCAATCTGATCTACAGTCAAATAATAACAGCAGAAGAACCCACAACAAATATTTTCCACATTCCATATTTTCTTCTCGGTTTGATGTAAAAAAAAAAAAAAAATTACATTATGCCTACAAATAATATAAAAACTTTAAATTTTTGTCTTGGGTTTAGTGAAAAAATAATATTAAATCATGAAAATATTTACATTTACAAATTATCCTGTAACAATAAAATGTGAATAACCTGAACAAATCTGAACAACCTGAAATGTCTGTAGAAAATTTAGCCCAATTTGAACTCTTTTCTTCCTGTTCCTCAGTGTTTAGTGTCTTTGTAGATTTGATCCAGAATGCACATGGACTAATGAGAAGTTACTACTCAAAAATCACCCAAATTCACCCAAAAATTACCCTTAAACCACCTAAAAATTACTCAAAAATGACCCCAAAACCACCCAAAAATCACCCCCTAAAAAAACACCTAACATTATGCCTACAAATAATGTCAACTTCAAATTTTAGTGCAAAAAAATACAATAAAATTATGAAAATATTTCCATTTCCAAACTCTCCTGTACCAATAAAATGTGACTAACCTGAACAAATGTGTCCAACCTGAAATGTCTGTATTAAATTCAGTCCAGTTTGAACTCTTTTCTTCCTGTTCCTCAGTGTTTAGTGTCTTTGGAGATCTGATCCAGAATGCACATGGACTAATGAGAAGTGGAGGGAGAAGACTGAGAAAATTGCACTGATTTTTCTTGAGAAATTCCAGTTTTTTTCAGGTTATTCACATCTTTTTTGTTTGGATAGTTTATAAAAGTAAGTATTTTCATCATTTAATGGGTTTTTTTTGCACTAAAACAAAGACAAAAATGTGCAGTTGTCATTATTTCTAGGTTCTTCTGTTCTTATTTGACTGGCTGGGTCCACTGCAGATCAGATCAGACTGAATGTGGAACCTGAAAGAACAGGAGTTTGAGAACCCTGCTCTATTTAATCTGTCCTCTACAGGTCTGAACTCTGCTTGTTAAGGTGTAAAATAACACACATGTTCTCTGTTTTCATATGGAGCGGAACTTTACCAGCAGCACATGAACGCAGTGGCCAAGTCTGCTTAATATGCAGAGTTTTTCTTACTATCATGAATAAAATCCAAATTTCTAGTCCTTTTGTTTTTAGCGTAGTTACCTGCTGTTGGAAACTCCTGAATTTACCATAAAGGACAACATCAACACCTGTAAATATCAGAGGAAAAAGCCTGAGTCACATGACTGAGCAGGATGTAAACACAGACCATCCCCATCATGTAAACACTCAAATTAATAAATGCTGATTCTGACTAAACTGTTTTCTAGATGGTTCTTTTCTCTGATCTCAGTGCCTCGTTATGGTTTCTGTCAGTGAAAAACACTTGGAACACAAGCCTTGATGCTGTTATTGAACCTTTCTGATACTTTCATGGTTTAATGAATGAATTTACGTCATGATAAAGCCACTACTCCGTCAGTAACATTATGTATCGGTATGTGTGAACACACCAGGAAACATAATCATTTTAGAATTTAGTAGGAGACAGAGAGGGAACCAGCATTCTAGAGTCAAACCAGCACAGATTTATGTTCCTGTTTATGGAAGGACCGACTACCGATCTACCACAACTAAAGAAACTAAAGGACCGACACTGACATCTACCACAACTAAAGAAACTAAAGGACCCACACTGACATCTACCACAACTAAAGAAACTAAAGGACCCACACTGACATCTACCACAACTAAAGAAACTAAAGGACCCACACTGACATCTACCACAACTAAAGAAACTAAAGGACCCACACCGACATCTACCACAACTAAAGAAACTAAAGGACCCACACCGACATCTACCGCAACTAAAGAAACTAAAGGACCCACACCGACATCTACCGCAACTAAAGAAACTAAAGGACCCACACCGACATCTACCGCAACTAAAGAAACTAAAGGACCCACACCGACATCTACCGCAACTAAAGAAACTAAAGGACCCACACCGACATCTACCGCAACTAAAGAAACTAAAGGACACACACCGACATCTACCGCAACTAAAGAAACTAAAGGACCCACACCGACATCTACCGCAACTAAAGAAACTAAAGGACCCACACCGACATCTACCGCAACTAAAGAAACTAAAGGACACACACCGACATCTACCGCAACTAAAGAAACTAAAGGACACACACCGACATCTACCGCAACTAAAGAAACTAAAGGACCCACACCGACATCTACCGCAACTAAAGAAACTAAAGGACCCACACCGACATCTACCGCAACTAAAGAAACTAAAGGACCCACACCGACATCTACCGCAACTAAAGAAACTAAAGGACCCACACCGACATCTACCGCAACTAAAGAAACTAAAGGACCCACACCGACATCTACCGCAACTAAAGAAACTAAAGGACCCACACTGACATCTACCGCAACTAAAGAAACTAAAGGACCCACACTGACATCTACCACAACTAAAGAAACTAAAGGACCCACACTGACATCTACCACAACTAAAGAAACTAAAGGACCCACACCGACATCTACCACAACTAAAGAAACTAAAGGACCCACACCGACATCTACCGCAACTAAAGAAACTAAAGGACCCACACCGACATCTACCGCAACTAAAGAAACTAAAGGACCCACACTGACATCTACCACAACTAAAGAAACTAAAGGACCCACACCGACATCTACCACAACTAAAGAAACTAAAGGACCCACACTGACATCTACCACAACTAAAGAAACTAAAGGACCCACACTGACATCTACCACAAGAAAGAAACTAAAGGACCCACACTGACATCTACCGCAACTAAAGAAACTAAAGGACCCACACCGACATCTACCGCAACTAAAGAAACTAAAGGACCCACACTGACATCTACCACAACTAAAGAAACTAAAGGACCCACACTGACATCTACCACAACTAAAGAAACTAAAGGACCCACACTGACATCTACCACAAGAAAGAAACTAAAGGACCCACACCGACATCTACCACAACTAAAGAAACTAAAGGACCCACACTGACATCTACCACAACTAAAGAAACTAAAGGACCCACACTGACATCTACCGCAACTAAAGAAACTAAAGGACCCACACCGACATCTACCGCAACTAAAGAAACTAAAGGACCCACACCGACATCTACCGCAACTAAAGAAACTAAAGGACCCACACCGACATCTACCGCAACTAAAGAAACTAAAGGACCCACACCGACATCTACCGCAACTAAAGAAACTAAAGGACCCACACCGACATCTACCGCAACTAAAGAAACTAAAGGACCCACACCGACATCTACCGCAACTAAAGAAACTAAAGGACCCACACCGACATCTACCACAACTAAAGAAACTAAAGGACCCACACTGACATCTACCACAACTAAAGAAACTAAAGGACCCACACTGACATCTACTACAACTAAAGAAACTAAAGGACCCACACTGACATCTACCACAACTAAAGAAACTAAAGGACCCACACTGACATCTACCACAACTAAAGAAACTAAAGGACCCACCTGACTTCTACCACAACTAAAGAAACTAAAGGACCCACCTGACATCTACCACAAGAAAGAAACTAAAGGACCCACACTGACATCTACCACAACTAAAGAAACTAAAGGACCCACCTGACATCTACCACAAGAAAGAAACTAAAGGACCCACACTGACATCTACCACAACTAAAGAAACTGAAGGACCCACACTGACATCTACCACAACTAAAGAAACTAAAGGACCCACCTGACTTCTACCACAACTAAAGAAACTAAAGGACCCACCTGACATCTACCACAAGAAAGAAACTAAAGGACCCACACTGACATCTACCACAACTAAAGAAACTAAAGGACCCACACTGACATCTACCACAACTAAAGAAACTAAAGGACCCACACTGACATCTACCACAACTAAAGAAACTAAAGGACCCACACTGACATCTACCACAACTAAAGAAACTAAAGGACCCACACTGACATCTACCACAACTAAAGAAACTAAAGGACCCACACTGACATCTACCACAACTAAAGAAACTAAAGGACCCACACTGACATCTACCACAACTAAAGAAACTAATCAGCACATTTGGGATTGGATGGACAAACCAACATCACACACCAATGTTATAATAGTTTTAGATTTTTCATTGTAGCTTCCCTTGGCATCATTGAAGCGTAGAGTTCGACTGATGCAAATCTTTATTTCATCATCATGCACCGTGAAACTAAAACACAAACTTTTGTACATAAGTTATTTTACAAAGTTTGCTTAGGTTACATTTTCTTTGAAAGCACAAACATTATTACAAACAAGACATATTACTCATAATTAAAACTGTAATTTAATACACACATTTCAAACAAAAGAACAAAACATGCCACTACAATTAATTAACACATACCTTGCTCCACATACCAAGGGTGCAAACTCCTCACTCATCCAGTGTACAGCAACAGGTATGCGAACCAGAACGGCGCTTTGACCAAAAAGAAAAAAAAAAAACCTTTCCACATGACTGTCAAGCTTGATATTTGTTCAAAATAATGTGTCAAATGAATCAAACCAAAGTGTTCTTTGTGCTCACCTCACTTCTGTGTTCAGCACAGTCCTGCTCTGCTCTGTGTGCCAAAACAGGTGTGAGCCAATCAGCCTCATTTATCCCAAAAGGGGGTGTGGCAACAATAAAACAAAATGGGAAGAAAATCCAACAGAAACCAAAAATAAACTAGAAGCACTCGGAGAGCGCAGACCTCCGCCAAGGCTGATCAGTGGCGCCCCCCCCCCGTGGGCCCCCCCACCCCCGATCACCACCAAAATTTAATCATTTCTTCCTTATCCCATTTCCAACAAACCCTGAAAATTTCATCCAAATCTGTCCATAACTTTTTGAGTTATGTTGCACACTAACAGACAGACAAACAAACAGACAAACAAACAAACAAACAAACAAACCCTGGCAAAAACATAACCTCCTTGGCGGAGGTAATAAAAACAAAAAAAGGAAGAAAAATCTAAAATAATAAACCTATCAACTGGCCACTAATATTCATTCTAGTTTAGTTTTATTTAGTTCATGACTTTTTTTTTCTCTCTAATTCAGTTCATTTTAATTAGTTTTAAGAGCAGGTTTGGTGGTGTTTTTATTAGTTTTTTTTTTGTTTTTTTTTCTAAATGCTTAGTTTTAGTTTAGTTTTAGTATTCATTTTAGTTTAGTCATCTCTTTTCTCTTCTTCTCTGTCGTCGTATTCAAATCAATCCCAGACAGGACTCTGCTGCTTTAGTCTCCATGTTTCCAGGTAGAGTGGGGACCAGAAGACGACTGGAAACCACAAGTGAACACAAGTGACGGACCAAAAAGTGTCGTATGGAGACAGCACAGAAAATTGCTCAAGCGACACAAATCAATTTCATATCAATCCGATATTGACAAAAACAGAAACAAAGGGAATTTTATCCAGAATTTTTAAAGGTTTTAGTTAGTTTTGTAAACACACAATAGAGTTGCAGTTAGTTATGTTTTTTTTAATTTTTTTAAATTTCAATTCTAGTTTTTATTTATTTCAGTTTACAAAAATGTTTTTTCAGGTCTAGTTTTCGTCATTTCGTTAGTTTTTGTTAACGATAATAACCTTGTTACACACTTCTGTTTTTAATACATTTAATTAATATCGGTACAGTTTTTGGCATTGGTCCAATGGAAAAGAGACTGATGTAAATGTAATGTAAAGACGCAGATATCTGCAAGGTCTGGTACCTGGTTAATCAGTATTAGTGGTTACAATTAGAGAACAGCACAAAGACAAAACACTCACTTTGTGCTGAAAGTCATTCTTGGCAGATTAAAAGAAGCAGCTGGCTTGTATCAAAGATTTTCTTTCCTGGAAATATGCACAGCAGTGTTGAGCAATAATTGTGCTCTGGAGACATCTCTGCCTTCCATCTCTGTGTCTGTGTCTTCCACTCAGGTAGTGCAGAGTTTTATGTAAACTAGATGAATCAAAGTGAGCCTGCAGAACTCTGGCATCTGAGGACGACTTTGATCTTAATTTGGTTGATGATTTCTGAGCTCCTCTGCACTTGTGCAAATCAAAGCCTAATCTTTATTACTGATTCATATCTGTATTCAGTTCACACTTGGCTTTTTTTTTTTCTTCCCTCCACAAAGGCACACCAGGCCTCTATTAGCAGGGACTTTGACAAGGGGAGTTTAGCGAGGCAGGGTCTGAGCTTATCTATCACTTTATAAAACTGACTTGTCTCTTTTTTTTTTTTTTTTTTTTTTTTTTTTTTTTACACCTGTCAGTAGTCACTTTTCCACTGCTGTGTTTTAGGTTTTTTTTTTTTTCTCCACAATATTTTTATTGGTATTTAAGTTTTATGTTGAAAGGTACACAAAGTAAATGATATACATAACAAACATGAATCAAAACAACATAAACACTCATACACACACCCATTCACACCACATAGACTTACACCAAATTTTATATATATATGTATAACATACATATATTCTTATGACCATGTGTATATTTTAGGGATGTAACAATAGGAAAATTTCATATCAGTTGTTGTGACCAAAAGTATCATGGTTATCATTATTATCACAGTATTGTTGAAATTGTGCTCAAAATGTTCAAAAAGTACTAATACACACACTGAAATAATTTAACCAAGTTTTATTTTGGGAAAAACAAAAAAAACCCCAAAAACAAATAAAATAAAATAATAGTCACAATGTCCCTTTTGTTGCAGAAACATTCAAATATTAACCCTTAGTGGTCTGAGCCTATTTTGTCCATTTTTCAGTCCTTTTGATTTGGCCTTTATATACTATATAAACAAATGTTTACTATATCCATGTTTGGGATCTGTTTTTTCAGCACAACTTCATATTATTTTTTCACTTTACCCTACTGTATCAACATAAAAGAACAAAAAACGCACACAAAAAAAATCTGATTCAAAAAATGTATATAATTTATTGCATAAATAACACACAGATGCTTAACGAACCTTTTCAAAGACTTTAAAAGTGAATATTGGTTCCAAATATTAGGTATATACAATTAAAACTGTAATAAATGAAAACTATACTCAAATATTTGACATAAAAGCAGATCTTTACATCGGGTTTTTCTCCTAAAAGTGCAGTAATCAAACATCATGAGAATTAGAATTTAAACAGTAATACTAATCGTTGGCAATTTTACAGCAGTTTATCGTTATACTGGTAATCGTTACAGCCCTAGTACATATATGTTAAATAAATAAATAAACAAATAATAATAATGATAAAAATATTAAAATACAGCAGTCATGATAATAAAAAAATGAAATAAAATTAAACAATGATAATTTGTATGACGTGTCCCTATTTTCCAGATACCATAATGTTCATATACGGTTCCCATAACTGTACAAATTCCTCCAGTTTTCCTTTGGTCATAGAAATCAGTCTTTCCAGTCCGATGCACTCTGATCGTTCTTTAATCCATTGCTTCATAGAAGGAGCTTCCATGCACTTCTAGTTCAAAGCCATAACTGTCCTGTTCTGCATGTAAACAGTCCAAAGTCCAACATTTGAGTTTGTTTCTTAGTATGTGTGAAATCCTCAGGGTATATTCCCAGTGTACAAAGTTTAGAACACAATGGAATCTTCCTGTTAAATACAGACCACCTTTTGAGTCCATTTACCCACAGAACTATAGAACCCCTGTCAGGTTAGTTTTATGTCAAACTACTGTCGTCTGATCTGTGTCACATTCATTCATTCAGCATCACGTCTGTGTTTGTGCTGCTAAAACACAGCAGTGTGTCTGAGGTACAGACCTGATCCAAATCTTCAGACCAGTTGAAAAATAGCTAGAATTTACCTTTTGCACATTTGGATCTTAATGAGGTTTTAAGTAGAGCTACAATATACAAAAGCAAGAAGGGGGAGTGAGACAAAAAGCACTTTGAAAAAGTCATTCATTGAAAACAACAAGTAAACTGAAATAGGCTGTTTATCAGCTGATCAAAAGTTTAAGACCATCGCTCAAAAAATTACAAAAAACTCTCCAAACCAGAACAAAAATGTTCTCAGTAGGACTCAGTAATGAGTAGCTCCACCGTTCTTGTTAATCACTTCATAAATTCGTTTGGCCATGCTTGATGTGAGTGTTTCCAGGAGGCTGGTGGGAACATTGCTCCAAGTGGTGAAGATGGCTTCACCAAGGGCATCAACTGTCTGGAACTGATGGCCATTTTTATAAACTTCCCTTGCCATCCATCCTCAAATGTTCTCTATGGGATTTAAATCAGGGGAACATGCGGGATGGTCCAAAAGAGTGATGTTCTTCTCCCTGAAGAAGTCCTTGGTCAAGCGAGCATTGTGAACTGCAGCGTTGTCCTGTTTTTAAACCCAGCTGTTCCCACACAGACCAGGGCCCTCAGTCATGAGGGACGCCCGCTGCAACATCTGCACGTAACCGGCCGCCGTTTGACGACCCTGCACCACCTGAAGCTCCAGTGTTCCACTGAATGAAAAAGCACCCCAGATCATGATGGACCCCCCCTCCACTGTGCCGGGTAGAAAACATCTCAGGTGGGATCTCCTTGTCGTGCCAGTAACGTTGGAAGCCATCTGGACCGTCAAGGTTCCATTTTTTCTCATCAGAGAATAAAACTTTTTTCCACCTTTCAGTGTCCCATGTTTGATGCTCCTGGCAAAGTCTAAACGGGCAGTTTTGTGGCGTTGGAGGAGACGAGGTCTTTGAATTGTTTTTTTGTTTTTGAAACCCTTTTCCCGCAGATGCCGTCTGATGGTTATTGCGCTGCAGTCAGCACCAGTAAGGGCCTTCATTTGGGTGGAGGACCGCCCTGAGTCTTGACGGACAGTCAGTCGGATCCTCCGGCTCAGCGCAGGTGTCATTTTTTTGGGTCTACCACTTGACTTTTTTGTTCCATAATGCTCAGGATCTGTCCAAAAATGTAGAATGACTGTCTTACTGCGTCCAACCTCAGCAGCAATGGCACGCTGCCAGAGGCCTCGCTTATGCAGCTGGACGATCCGACCATGTTCAAGAAGAGAAAGCTTCTGAGCTTTAGCCATCAGGAGGGCATGACCGTGTGAATGCCCGACAGAAAAGGAGAATTTGGAGCAGATTTTGGCTTTTATAGCCTGTGGTCTTAAACTTTTGATCAGCTGATAAACAGCCTATTTCAGTTTACTTGTTGTTTTCAATAAATGACTTTTTCAAAGTGCTTTTTGTCTCACTCCCCCTTCTTGCTTTTGTATATTGTAGCTCTACTTAAAACCTCATTAAGATCCAAATGTGCAAAAGGTAAATTCTAGCTATTTTTCAACTGGTCTGAAGATTTTGATCAGGTCTGTACCTCAGACACACTGCTGTGTTTTAGCAGCACAAACACAGACGTGATGCTGAATGAATGAATGTGACACAGATCAGACGACAGTAGTTTGACATAAAACTAACCTGACAGGGGTTCTATAGTTCTGTGGGTAAATGGACTCAAAAGGTGGATCCATTAAGTTCTGTCAGATTCTCTTGGAGGAAAAGTTCTGGTCCTGACGTGGTTGGTTCGTTAATGAGTGTAGACTATAGACCAGGGCTGTCAAACTCATTTTAGTTCAGTTCCACATTCAGCTAAATTTGATCTGCAGTGGGCCGAACCAGTCAAATAAGAACAGAATAATATATAAATAATGTCAACTCCAAACTTTTCTCTATATTGTACAGTAAAAAAAAGTAAAATTAAACATTGAAAATGTTTACATCTACAAACTGTCCTTTCAAACAATGTGAATTACTTGAACAAACTGAAAAAATCAGTGTAATTTTAACAATGATCTGCCTCAGTTTATCATTTCCACATGTACATTACAACGTACAGATCACAGTGGATCTAAAAACACACAAAACATTTGGTAACAGACAGAATATTGTTAAAATTGCACTTATTTTTCTTAAGACATTTCAGGTTCTTCACATTTGTTCAGATTATTCACATTTTTTGTGAAATTATATTTTGTTTTAGTGTAAATACATGAAAATTTTTACATTTACAAAGTTGTGAGTATTTATATGTCATTATGGTAGAATTTGACTGGTCTGACCCACTGGAGATTGAATTGGTCTAAATGTGGAACCTGAACTAAAAGGATTGTTAATTTCTTAATATCTATTTTTGCATTTCACAAATTCATCCCAGGGCCGGACTGGGCCCTTTGGTGGGCTGGATTTGGCCCCCGGGCCGCATGTTTGACACCTGTGGTCTAAACAAACAAACAGACCACTGTGTACTGACCACGTCTTCAACAGGGTCTGAATAAAGACGGTCTGTTATGTTCAGAAATAAAAACAAACAAAACCAAAAACCTTTTTTTTCACTGGAAAATGGAGGACCGCAGTTTTTATTTATTAACAAGTTAAAAAAAAGCAGACAAAAACAGATCTGAGTTATAACAAGTTAAAATAAAAAATATGTATTCCCACTGTCATGGTCTGTACCTGTGTGGCCCTCAGCTCCTCCCTCTCCTCATCTCATTATTGGACTCACCTGCTGGCGCTGCGTGGCTGCGGCCAATCACCTTCCAGCCTATTTAAGGCTTAGGTTTGCAGCCATGCAGCGCCGGTCCATTCCTCTCCATAACCCGGACATTATCCATTTTCATCTACGGACTCTGACCCAGGTTTTGTGTTTTTCTGTTGTTTAGTTTTCGTTTATGTTTAATAAACTTGTGTTTTTTTCCCTTCAGTACTGTGCATTTGAGTCCTCTCATTTCCCCCGTTGTGACACCCACTGTATCCCAATGATGTCCTTTTGTTTAATTATGTATTTTTGTTTCTATTATTTCTTGACAGTGATGCTGTGGGTCAAATGACAAATGGGATATTTTCAACCACAAATATAATAATCACAGAAATTCCACTAAAACATAAAATAATCTGAATTAGACAGACTGATCTCATGAAATCATGTTGTATGTGACACCAGTTTATTGCATTTGGCATGTTATATGTATGCATTTTCATCCTTTCACGTGTTATTTAACACTATTTGATGGTGCGTCAATGTGCTAGCCGCTAATCACTACTCATGCTAATCGCTAACCACTAACCGCTAACCCAAACCCCAACCCTAACCCTAAATCTAAACCTAACCCCTAACCCTAACCGCTAATCATCCTAGCCACTAACCGCTAACCGTAACCCAAACCCCAACCGTAACCCTAAAGCTAAACCTAACCCCTAACCTAACCGCTAATCATGCTAGCCGCTAACCGTGCTAATGGTGTGTTATTTTAAATATACACGCTGAAAGCTTATAATATGTACAGAAAACAGGTCGATGTGCATAATTGATGATATCATGTTGGAATTAGCTTACTATTTGTGAAATGTTATCTTACCTGGAGCAATAGCGAAACAAAAATCATGGGTGAATCCCAGAAACCGATAGGTACGAACAGAATAAGAGAATTTGTAGAATACTAATAAAAATAAGAGAAAAGCTCAATACTGATCTGAAAATAAATCTACTTTTTGTTCATCGTGGACAGAACACTGGCTGTTCAAAAGCATCAGAGTTTGCTCGCTCTTTGGTTCTGTCCTTCTTCGATGGCCTTTAATGATAGCTGTCAATCATTCAAGGTGCGAGAGGTTGTGAAATGGTATGATGAAGCCACCAGTCCAACCCACTGACACCACCAAGATGGAGGTAACGGTGAAGCGTCACAGACAGCCGTTCCCTGATGGTAACGCTGTGACCGATCCAAAGGGGAATGGATATTTTACATTTTTATATGGGGGGTGGGGGGGCCTGAAAAGACAGCATTTTCACAAAATGTCTCCAGTACTACTTTTCAAAGTCCTAAATTATTTATCCAATGTGGGTTTATCTGGAAGGAAACCATGCAGTTAATATCAGGAAAGGTTGAATTTAATGTATGCCATGTTTCATTGCTGTGGAATGACTCCTTCTTAGTCAGCCTCTGAACTTTTCAGCACCCCCCCCCTCAATAGATGCATCCATAGTGCATCAATATGAGACACTGTGTCCATAGGTTTAAACCTTTAATACAGGGCTGTCAAACTCATTTTAGTTCAGTTCCATATTCAGCTAAATTTGATCAGAAATGGGCCGGACCAGTAAAATAATAACATAATAATATAGAAATAATGTCAACTCCAAACTTTTCTCTGTGTTTTAAAGCAAAAAAGTTAATTTACATCATGAACAGGTTTACATCTATAAACTATCCTTTCAAAAGATGTGAATAACATGAACAAACTGAAAAAAATCAGTGTAATTTTAACAATATTCTGCCTCAGTTTATCATTTCCACATGTACATTATAACTTACAGATCACAGTGGATCTACAAACACACAGAACATTTAGTAACAAGCAGAATATTGTTAAAATTGTACTTACTTCTGAAGACATTTCAGGTTATTCGCATTTTTTTGCAAAATTATGCTTTCAGTGTAAATAGATGAAAATATTTACAAAGAGAAACATTTGGAGTTGTTATTATTTATGTGTTATTTTAATAATATTTGACTGGTCCTGCCCACTGGAGACTGAACTGGTCTGAATGTGGAACCTGAACTAAAAGGATTGTTAATATCTTAGTGTCATTTTTGCATTTTATAAATTCATCCCAGGGGCCAGACTGGACCCTTTGGCGGGCTGGATTTGGCCCCTGGGCCACATGTTTGACACCTGTGCTTTAACACCTTTAATACCTCAGGAATTGTTGGAATGTCATTGAATCTGGCACAAATGTTCAGGCGGATGTAACAATAAATACTGAAGAGTGTGGTGGTCAAAGGTCAAAGCTGATAAATGACCTAAGCACATATTTGGCTTTAACTGCTTGTAACTGAGAGAAATGCATTAACATAATGTAAGAATAACCAGTGGTGGAGGAAGTACTGAAGCTTAGTAGTTAAGGAAAAGTACAAATATTCTGCAAAATATATACTCAAGTAAAAGTATTAGCACTACATCAGCAGTCTTACTTAAGTAAAAGTACTAAGTACTTACTTTTAAATTTACTTCAACCCATAAAGACCCAAACATTCACCAAATCCATCTACTGATCTAAACTGTTTAATTCCCGTTGATGCACTAATCCTGTCAATCCATATCAATAATTGGTGTAAAATACAGTTCTTCATCTTTTCATGGTCATCAGATATGACCATATTTGGACGTTCAGAGGCTCTGTAGTTACCCTGGAAACCCCATCAGCTTCTCCAACATTGATTCTCCAGTAAAACCCATGCAGTTGGATCAATGACAGTGGATGGACACACTGGGTTTATGTTCCGTTAATGACAGATTGGACTGAAAAAGTTACTATTTCTTCAGTTGTCTTTGTTTTGATATAACAACCTTTGAATTTAATCAGCATTTTCATGAACATCTAAGATATTAGATATAGGAAAATACATGATTTACAGCTAAAAACGCAAAATACTTAGAATAATATTATAATAGATGGTGATAAATCACTTAAGAGAGGTTAAATAGAGAAAAAAAAAATATTTGGGAACTGACACAAAAGTCGCCCTGGGTCTTTATGGGTTCAAGTTTTTTTGTTTTTTTTTTTTACAGTAAAAGTTCTGACTCAGTGGGTTGTGTCAGTGTCTGGGCTGAATGTAGATCTACTGACTTATGCCTCTGCCCATGTCACTGCTGTAAGAATTACAACCAACTGTACAGTACATGGGTATTTTAAAGGTTGGTTTACTTACTGTACGTATTCTCTGCAGTACGGTGCATGTGAATGGGATTAAACCTATAGTTCTACTCACCTGTATAATTGTGTGAATACCCTGAGTGACAAATAGGTGGTTTTTCAAAGTTTCTGTTTATTAATTGAGAATCTTTTGTGTCCTGACAGCTGTACTGCAGTTATGGTTGAGAAGTTACACCAAGACACCATTTTGGTGTGTAGCCCAGTCTAAAAATGGCACTTTAGACTAAACAGGCTAAAAGATAATAATTAATTAAAATGTCAAACATATAAATAATTATGATGAATATAGTTCATTTATTTGTCTGTAAGTAAAAAAAAAAGTATATATATATATATATATATATATATATATATATATATATATATATATATATATACATATATATATATATATATATATATATATATATATATATATATATATATATATATATATATTTACAAAAGCAAACACAAGGTTTTTGACTTTTATTTTGATAAGATGCTGTATTTCCGCAAGTTTGTTTGAGTTGTACTTGGGAAAAAGTGGTCTGTGTACAACCTAAACTGTGTGGTTGTCAGTCTTCTATTTTATTTTGTTGTATTGGTCAAGTTGAGTTTAATGTCCAATCAGATGTGAAGGGCGGGTCCTACGTGTGCATCAAGCTCTGCGGAAGCCTGATAATGACCGTCAAGTGTGCTGGAAGAGGGAAACATCTAAAACATGCAGGATACCGACCCTCGAGGACCAGGATTGGTGACCCCTGCTCTAGAGCATGTGCCGTTTCATGTTCTGCTTGTGCTAACAAGTGAAAAGGCTGCTTTCCAGTTTGTATGACCTCAGCGCACAAGGTCTGCAGCACTGGGGATGTTTTTTTCTTTTTTTTTTTTTTTTTCATTTAATTATTTGTATCAGGCATGTAAATAGTTACAGTCCATAGAGTGTAATGAGCATTAAGAAAAATAATAAAAAGGGTTATATATGTCAAAATGACACGCATGCACACACTCTATCTTCAATAACAAGTATAAAGATGTTGGTGTCAGTATTTAACGAGTGTAGAATCAGTAAAAAAGTCAGAGTTAACATTTGTTAAAATCACAACATTTCTAGAACGACTTAAACGCAGTATAAAATTCAAAATTGCTTTCTGCACCATCTCATAATAAGAGCAAAGGTTATTAAAACAGAACATACCACTAGCACTACAGCTACAATAAAAACCATGTATAATATGGAACGCATTGTTCAAAGGAACTCTGACTGAGCGAGCAGTACAACATTTAAAATTAACCCATAAGTACCAGAGATAAATATTCGAGCAAGAAGATATGAACAATTTATTCTTAGCAGTAGTGGAACAAAAACAAAATAAAACCTGCGAAAGATAAAATTCCTCCTGCCATAAAGACTCCTAACCTTAGTTTGAACGTCATTATCATCAGTAAGATTATCAGATACAGTATGTCCAACGTACTTGTAGGTTTTGACATATTCTAATGGAAGGTTATTCAATTCAAGTTCAGTTCAATCTGTGACTTATCAGAGTTAAATAAAATATCATGAGACTGACCATAGGGAGAGCAAGTGTTGAGCAACTGCTGGACGCCCTTGGCAGATGGAGCAATTAAGACTATATCATCTGCATACATCAGATGATTAAAACACAGGGATATCCTTACACTTGTGTAACACAGCCAGAATATCCTGCACATTCTTTCCCTCTTTCTTATCACCCTGTCGCTTGACATAACGGAGCGAGGACTGACTAACAATATCCATTTGAAAGACAGCGGACTTGGCAGTCTCGATTTCCGTGGAGGTATACAAATCCACAGCGATTTTCACCAGGTGGTCATGGGCGATCAGGTCAACCTTATTCTGTAGGAACGTCTGTTTACAAGACTAGACGTAGAACAACTTGAAGGTTGTGTATCACCTGTCATGGAGTCATCACTGCCCCCGGTAGCCATTGTTTTAGTGCCAAATAAAAAACTACTTTACAAGCTTGCAGTTTATTTCAGCTCAAAAAGTTATTTGAATAGACATTTAAAGATTCATTATTGAGTATTATTGTTTTGTCCTGAGTGTTTGTTTTATGTGGTTTAATCATTTCCAGTCACTAAAATATATTTGTTTAACTACTGAGATTCTGTGTTGGGTTTCTAAGGGTGAAATATCTTGAAATAGGATTAAAACAAGGTAGGAATCAATTATTGTAATGGGATAAAACCTAGTATTATTATTTTACCAGCTACATGGAGGCACTGTCATTTAAAACTTATTTAGTAATTTTGAAGGTGTTTATTTTTACTGTTTCTACTGTTTACCAGTTTAGTTAGTGTTAACGTACCCAGGGCCCCCGCCCACAGTACACCATCATAATAACAGAGGGTTAGTAACCTTGCTACTTGGGACGGGCGCTACATGTGGATGAGGTGTATTGGTATTTCATTACAATCAATACCAGTGTGTTGTGACACTGTTGGTCGGTTTGGTCGGCGCTGATGGTATTTCCCATCAGTTTGCATTAGCTCTGAGTTTCACTCCTCAGTGTCGTCTTTCAGTCAGAATTATTCAGTTACAATTTTCCTGGATTGAAGATTTGTTTCCTTAATTTTTCTGCTGTTCAACATTGGTTCCACTCTTGTGTATTGTGATGCCAATGTGCTGTTTATGCTCTTCCATCTTTATGGGTTGGTTCTGCTGCCTGTCACTAACTAATATCTAACTAATATCAACTGACCATTTGGTAGAGATGTTCAGAGTCATTCTACAGATGGGTTAATTGGGTTGACTTAATTGCATATATATATATATATATATATATATATATATAAATATAAATATAAATAAATATATATATATATATATATATATATATATATATATATATATATATATATATATATATATATATATATAAATATGTGCCTGTGTGTGTGTGTGTGTGTATGTGTGTGTGTGTGTGTGTGTGTGTACTAAATAGACAGATTGATAGATGTTTTTATTAGGGCTGTCAAATTAACGCATTAATTCAGATAAATCCATCCTCCTGATGAATGTGATTGTAAATGTGAACTCCATGAACCATCTACAGCGGAATGACTGTGAATGTCTGCTCCAACACATTTGGGTCAGTTTGTCCCAGCAGAGTTAGCGTTAATGCACATGAACAAATGGACAGTTGATCTGGTAGTGACAGGCAGCAGAACCAACCCATAAAGATGAAAGAGCACAAACAGCATGTTGGCCCTCTGGATGGAAACATGAGGAGAAAAAAAACCCAAGACAGAACAGTTGGGGACAGTTGAAACTGTTGAAGAGTTGACAGAGACAATCCCAATCCATAACAGACAAACTGTGAAGCTGAAACTGCAGCACTGTGGTTCTGTTTATCTGTCAAATGTTCATTGTGGTCAGTTTCAGATGCTGCAGCTCTTTGATAATTCATAGTTTCAGTTCTTGTTTGTTCAGTATTAATTGTCAGCCTTGTTAATCACAGCTGGACTGACTGTATATATCCTGACTATCCATAATAATACACATTATATAGACTAAATGACCTCTAAAATTAACTTTATTTGAAACATAATGTACCAAACTATTACAGGATCAAAAACGAATTAATTTTAGCAAAAAAATGTCTCAGTTTTGAATGTCTGGGATCGACAGAAATTTGTGATGTTAAAATGGGGTCAGGAGACAAAAAAGGTTGGAACCACTGTGTTGAGTGCAGATATGTTCCCTTCTTTGAGTCTGTTCGCTCAAGCAAAATGAAACACGATGAGTATAGATTAAAAATGAATGATATTTAATCGTGATTAATCAAAATTAGTCCACAGCAACCCTGTGATTAATCTAATTAATCATTTTAATCTTTTGACAGCCCTAGTTTTTATCCTTTATACTTTACTAGTGCGTTCTAGATGTGGTAGTTTTTATGCTGTTGTGTGTTCGTGCATGCTGTACCGCGCTTGTCCAGCAGTCACCGCCAAAGTGTTCTGGGCATAGCAGCGTTATTGAAGACTGTTGTATTCCAAAATGACTAATATCTTCCAAAATATTGGTCCTATTAACTTACTGTTTTCACTAGTCTGTTCATTGACCAAAAATACATAAGTATGACAAACTTCAGCAGTCAGCTCTGTGTGGATTTAGTGTGAATCCACGGATACACACACACACACACACACACACACACACACACACAGAGAGAGAGAGAAAGAGACCACTTAGCATTTATAATATAGATTTACTGGTTTTGGAATAAAGGACAAGTTGTCATTTTCAGACATGTCTTTTTCACATTTTTACAGTATTTTTTTTGTCTTTTCAAATAATCATTTAATTTAATCGAATCAAAGAAAATAATCGATAGATTAATCAGTTCCAAAAACAATCGATAGGTGCAGCTCTATCCAAAGGAATTATTTCAAAACCTTTAAATAGAAACGACTGAGAGAGATAAATGACACTCTGGATCTTATCTCTTATTAAGTCTAATGTCAGCCTGACATCTCTGTAGTTAGGATTCAAACACACACACGTGCACACACACACACACACACAGGTCTGCTAAAAAAAAACTCAGATTGATTCACTTCAGAGTAAACTATTATGGAAAGAACAATTGACATGACATTCCCTCAGGAGTGTTTCATCCATCACTGTCCAAATGGCCTTATTAGTTCTTCACTACAAAGGAAATCCCCATTCACCCCAGGGCTAAAGAGGCTGCGCTAACTGCTTTGTTTCATATGGAAAGTCCTATCAATACTTTGCTCATTCAGTCACTCAGTCATGCAGAGCACAAACACAGGCAGGGCTCCAACACTCACATGTGCAAACAGGTGCACACACACACACACACACACACACACACACACACACACACACACACATCTGTGAGCGCTCTGTGAACTGGTGGAAAAAAGCTCATCAACAGCTTGTCCGACTGCTCATTACTTCTTCATTATGGAGCGGAAACAAACACAAACCACCTGAGCTTAAAGGCAGCTCTATCCCATCGACGCTGACACACAGTCAGTCTGCCATAGTCGAGCAGATGATAGACGGCCATTACAACTCAGCTCATACGTCTGATATGACGCAGAATCTGTTGTCTCTGTGGTCCGTTGTAAACGAACCTGGCCTCGACCCGGCCTGGATCTGACCTTCCACTGAAAATATCCCCTGAAAAACAAACACAAACTATGAGCAATAATGCTGCGTTCCAGTCCACCCATAACTCATGTTTTTTCCAACCTTCTGAAAATGCACTGGAATGTCAGTTAAACCTGTGACTTCCCACCCATAACTCGTACTAGATCCACGTTCTCCCAGTTCTGAGTTCTGACGTCACTTAGCAATGCCCCCCCATGGATGCGGTGTTTATGCGGATTGTTTATTAAAACAAGGTATTGCTCTGACATTATTTATCTGCAAATGTTCTGCATAATCAGCAGCTGCTCTAGCGTTAGCTAGTTTTCAGTCGATTGAGTGCAAGAATAAATTAATACTAAATACGAATCCTAATATACAAATAACATAAAAGGCAGAACAGCTTCTTTTGCCTTACACATCATTTTTCCTTCTCTGTTTCCCTCAAATAAGCAAAGAGCAACCATGTTTGGCGATAGAAATGATTGTAAATGAGCATAACGTACGGTCCGCCATGCTGGTTTGTTTACATCTAGCTACTACAATTCCTTGCGCTCTGGCAGTTTGGTGTGACTTGTCTGGAACGCTACAAAGTTGTGAATCGTGATTCGAAGTCGTGACTTACGGGCTCAAAAAATGGCCTGGAACGCAGCATAAGTACTGCAAGAATCTTCTGTTCTGTAATAACAATGCGATATTTATTCAATATTTATCACAATATAAAAGCACTATTTTCTATACACATGGTTTATAGATATACCTACTGTTACAGAGGTTGTAGTCACACCTGGACAGTCCATTGGTCCAATTTATGACCCCGCCCCCCAAAGGAGAGGCAAGGGATATTGTTTTTGGTTCGGTTTGTTTGTTTGTTAACACTTTAGCAGCAAAACTATTGGTTGAATTCATACCAAATTGGGTTTATAGATTACCAGTGACCCAGAATAGATGTTATAAAATTTTGGGAAAGTAGGTCAAAGTTCACCTTTATTATGAAGTTTTTAAATCTGTTTTTCCCATTAATGGGCATAATTTTGCGTGTCTATAAACATAAATTTGGTTTCAGTTTACTTTGGACTTGACACATATATAGAGGCAATTGATATGACATCAGCACATGCATAGACATGATGTCATCAGTTGGATCCATGACAAAATAAGCTACAATACATACGAGGGGCGGGGTTTGTTGTGTCTGGCACCACTTGTTTTTCTTTTGGGTCAGACCACATTCTCATTGCACTTTTTGCTAGTGGACCAAAATTTGTAAACAGAAGTACGCATGTGAAGAACTACGTTGGCGTTGGACAGAAAAATTGTGGGCGGGGTGAATCAGAGACAGCAGGAGTTGATGTTTATGTTTATGTTTATGTTTATGTTTACGCATTTGGCAGACACTTTTTTCCAAAGCGACTTACAGGGGAAAACCAATTAAATCACTCAATCAATCAAATTTTATTTATATAGCGCCAGATCACAAAAAAGTTCTCTCTTGACATTTTATATATAGAGTTGGTCAAAACCAGACTCTAAGTCAATTTACTGAAACCCAACAGAATCCTCCAGGAGCAAACACTTGTGACTGGTGACAGTGGAAGGAAAAACTTCCCTTTAACAGCAGAAACCTGGAGCAGACCCAGACTCCTGGAGGATGGCCGTCTGCCTTGACCAGTTGGGGTTAAAGAGAGAGAGTAGAGAAGGGGAAAAAGAGAGAGCGATAGAGATAGAGACTGGGGGAGAGGGGGAGAAGGGGGGAGTAGGGGGAGACACATGGAGGCGGTTGAGGATAAGTGAGTGGTGATGATGAGGGCAGGGAAGAGGCCGGACCACCGCAGCAGGTCCAGAGATAATCGTGAAAGAATCTGTGGTTGTCCTGGGAAAAACCTTATTAGAATATTTAAAATGGAATGTTTGAAAGTGCTAGGACAGGAGGTGCTCTCGGAAGAGCTGGGTCTTCAGGAGCTTCTTGAAGATAGGCAGGGATGACTCTGTTCTTGTAGCACTTGGTAGAGCATTCCACCAACGTGGAACGACCCATGAAAAGAGCCTGGATTGTCTTGTACAAGGTCTGGGGACCACCAGACTACGTTCCCCAGACGAGCGGAGTGGTCGTGGGGCGACATAAGCTTTTATTAGTGCAACTAAGTAGACAGGAGCAGACCCACGGAGAATTTTGTAGGCTAGGATTAAAGATTTGAATTTGATGCGGGCAGCTATGGGTAGCCAGTGTAACTCAATGAGTAAGGGGGTGACATGTGCCCTTTTAGGGTGAGTAAGGGGGTGACATGTGCCCTTTTAGGCTGATTGAAGACCAGACGCGCTGCTGCATTCTGGACCATCTGTAGTGGTTTGACAGCACAAGCTGGGAGGCCCGTTAGAAGAGCATTGCAGTAGTCAAGACGGGAGATAACCATAGTCTGCACCAGGAGCTGGGTGGAGATAACCATAGTCTGCACCAGGAGCTGGGTGGCCTGTTGGGTTAGGTATGGCCTGATCTTTCTTAGGTTGAACAGAGTGAAACGGCATGATCGGGTGACAGAGGCAACGTGATCCGTGAAGGTCAACTGATTATCAATCATGACTCCCAAGTTACGTACTACACTGGTAGGAGCCATAGGTATGGAGTCAATAGTGATGGAGATGTCCTGCTGTATGGTTGGCTTAGCTGGGAAGAGCAGCAGTTCAGTTTTGGACAGGTTCAGCTGAAGGTGATGGGCTTTCATCCATGCAGATATGTCAGAGAGACAATCTGAGATCCGCACTGAGACTGTGGAGTCATCAGGTGGGAATGACAGATAGAGCTGGGTATCATCAGCATAGCAATGATATGAGAAGCCGTGTGAGTGGATGATCTGACCGAGTGAGGTGGTGTATATGGCAAAAAGGAGGGGGCCCAACACAGAGCCTTGGGGGACCCCCGTGGTGAGGCGGTGAACTGCTGATGTGTGCCCTAGCCAGGACACACTGAAGGACCGACCAGTAAGGTAAGATTGAAACCAGGAGTGGGCGTGGCCTGTGATGCCCATGTTCCAGAGAATGGATAACAGGATATCATGATTGACAGTGTCAAATGCTGCTGATAAGTCCAGTAGAATGAGTACTGAAGACTTGGCTGCTGCTCTAGCCTCTTTCAAGGCTTCTGTCACAGACAACAGAGCCGTTTCAGTGGAGTGGCCGATTTTGAAGCCAGATTGGTTGATGTCAAGGAGGTTATTTTGGGAGAGGAATTCTGTGACCTGTTTGAAAACCGCCCTTTCGATGATCTTAGAAAGGTATGGGAGGAGTGAGACTGGTCGATAATTCTCCACTTGAGTGGGGGTGAGGGAAGGTTTTTTGAGTAGTGGTGTTACCTGCGCTTGTTTAAATACTGTAGGAAATGTTCCTGAAGTCAGTGAAGCATTAATCACATGTGTGATTGGTGCTGTGATAGTAGGGGCTACAGACTGTAAGAGGTTGGATGGAATAGGGTCCAACAGGCATGTTGTAGGACGGCTAGAGGAAAGGAGTTTAGACACCTCGTTCCCTGTGAGGGGAGTAAATGAGGGGAATGACGGAGTTGGGCTTTTATCAGTTGAGTTAGTAGTACCCATAGTCAGGGGAGAAGAAGCAGTGTGTGATGATGATGTTGAAGAAGGAGGCGTGCAGTCTATGGGTGGATCAGTGAACTGACTGCTGATAGTAGACACTTTATTTATGAAAAATGAAGCAAAATTGTCTGCTGTCAGATTAGTAGTGGGCGGTGGAGGTGGAGGGTTGAGTAGTGTTTTAAAGGTTGAGAATAGTTTCTTGGTGTCGGTGGCAGAATGAATTTTGTTATTATAGTAAGCCTTCTTCGCAGCAGTGACACTGGATGAGAAGGATACCAATAGTGACTGGAATGTGATCAGGTCAGAAGAGCTTTTTGTTTTGTGCCATTAGTTGAGTTGATGAAAACAAACATGGAGGTCCTACGTGACCGTTGACCAAATGTCAACGACACATTCAGTCTCCTCACTGCTCTACGTCCATCCACAGCTCATGGCTGCTGCTGTTGGCTCCGACTACCGGTGGGGCTCGGCTACTTTCAGTTTTGTTGATTACCCACAATGCCATGTGGCTGTGGTGGCTCATCAAGCACTAAAAGGCGCACGGTTCCTTGATTTTTTTCGGCTCGAGGCTGGTTATATTCACAGCAGAAGTGAACCGGCCTAGAGTCCATTTGGAAACAGAACCGTTTGTTTGGTTTGAATCAGAGTTGACATGTTTGCATTCACACCTAAAAGAAAGTCCAGACTTTCCGGGGGAACGAACTCTGGTCCGTTTTAAACCCAAACGAAGTGGGTGTGAATTCACACATAGATATCCATACTGTTTTCATTAATACATACTGTTAATATTGTTAATATCCTTCAGTGGGGCAAAAAAGTATTTAGTCAGCCACTGATTTTTCCAGTTCTCCTACTTAGAAAGATGAGAAAGGTCTGTAATTTTCATCAGAGGTCCACTTCAACTATGAGAGACAAAATTAGAAAAAAATATCCAGGAAATCACATTGTAGGATTTTTAAAGAATTTATTTGTAAATTATGGTGGAAAATAAATATTTGGTCACCCACAAACAAGCAAGATTTCTGTCTCTCCCAGACCTGTAACTTCTTCTTTCAGAAGCTCTTCTGAACTCCACTGGTTCCCTGTATTAATGGCACCTGTTTGAACTGGTTCTCTGTAGAACACACACCTGTCCACAGCCTCAAACAGTCAGACTCCAAACTCAACCATGGACCAGACCAAAGAGCTGTCCAAGGACACCAGGAAGAAAATTGTAGACCTGCACCAGGGAAGAGTCAGTCTACAATAGGCAAGCAGGTTGGTGTGAAGAAATCAACTGTGGGAACAATTGTAAGAAAATGGAAGACATATATGACCATTGTTAATCTCCCTCGATCTGGGGCCCCACGCAAGATCTCATCCCGTGGGGTCAAAATGATCATGAGAACGGTGAGCAAAAATCCCAGAACTACACGGAGGGACCTGATGAATGACCTGCAGAGAGCTGGGACCAAAGTAACAAAGGCTCCCATCAGTACCACACTAGGCCCAGAAGGACTCCTGCTCCTGCAGGGCCAGGCGTGTCCCCCTGCTGAAGCCAGTCCATGTCCAGGCCTGTCTGAAGTTTGACACAGAGCAGATGGAGGATCCACAAGAGGACTGGGAGAAGATCATGTGGTCAGCTGAAACCAAAATAGAACTTTTTGGTCAAAACTCAACTCGTCGTGTTTGGAGGAAGAAGAATGCTGAGGTTCATCCCCAGAACACCAGACCTACTGTGAAGCATGGGGGTGGAAACCTCCTGCTTTGGGGCTGTTTTTCTGCAAAGGGGACAGGACCACTGATCCATGTTCAGGGCAGAATGAACGGGGCCATGTATGATGAGATCTGAACCCAAACCTCCTTCCATCAGTGACAGCATTGATGATGGAACATGGCTGGGTCTTCCATGACAATGATCCCAAACACACCGCTGGGCCAACGAAGGAGTGGCTCCGTAAAAAGCATTTCCAGGTCCTGGAGTGGCCTAGCCAGTCTGCAGACCTCAACCTCATAGAACATCTGTGGAGGGAGTTGAAAGTGGGTGTTGCCCAGCGACAGCCCCAAAACATCACTGCTCTAGAGGAGATCTGCAGGAGGAATGGACCCAATACCAGCTCCAGTGTGAGCAGACCTGCTGAAGACTGAAGGAAACCTTTGACCTCTGGCTCTGACAACAAAGGTTCTGTTACAAAGGACTGAGTTGAACTTTTGTTATTGACCAAATACTTATTTTCCACCATAATTTACAAATAAATTCTTTAAAAATCCTACAATGTGATTTCCTGGATTTTTTTTCTCATTTTGTCTCTCATAGTTGAAGTGTACCTCTGATGAAAATTACAGACCTCTGTCATCTTTCTAAGTAGGAGAGCTGGAAAAATCAGTGGCTGACTTTTTGGCCCCACTGTATAAATACTGTTAATGCTGTTAATACTGTTAATTTGCATCTATTCATATTTTGTCCATTTTTATTTTTTTATTCTACTTAGCTATATTCTTTTGGTACTCTGTAAAATTGTAAAATTGATATTCTATTTTCTATCTTATTTTTAGTTTTTGTAATTTCATATTGTCTCTATTCTTATTTCTGTAGAACTGGTGTTTGTTATTAATATTGTTGCACTGACTGGAGTAGAATAATGACAATACAGGCTCTTCTCTTCTCTTCTCTTCTCTTCTCTTCTCTTCTCTTCTCTTCTCTTCTCTTCTCTTCTCTTCTCTTCTCTTCTCTTCTCTTCTCTTCTCTTCTCTATCTCAGTGTGTGTTCATGGTGCTTGTTTACTTTGCACACATGCCTTTCCATCTCCTGTACTACAGGATATAACTGTATATAGTGCAAATTTGCCTCAATCTATAAAATATTCAAACTCTTCTGTCACTGGACATTAACTTCAACACAAGGAAATCTGTGGAAGTGCAAGACCATGTTAACCCTTAAAGACCCAAACATCCATCAGTGACCTAAACCATCTACTGATGTTTTTGTAAATGTGAGGTTTGAAGGCGCCCATTGTTCCCACCTCCTCTGCATACTAGGGCTGTGAATTGGCAAGAATCTGGCGATACGATATAAATCACAACACTAGGATCACGATACGATATATCATGATACTGTTAAAAAGGCAAATTTTTTTTTCTTTTTTGAATGATTATTTCCTTGATGAATTGAATTACACCAGAAATCTGCACAAATACTAAACACATTTTTATTTGATCAGAACAGGATTTAATGTTATATCACAAAATGTTCCTGTGTTCAAACTGAAATTCTGTTTTACAGTTTAAGATTCTGTTAAAATGTTCAAATAAAAATGTGTTTAGTGTTTGTGCATATTTCTGGTGTAATTCAATTCTTAAAGGAAATTATCGTTTAAAAAAAGAAACAAACAAAAAATTGCCTTTTTAACAGTATCTTGATATATCACGATATATCTTATCATGATCCTAGTATTGTGATTCGTATCGTATCACCAGATTCTTGCCGATACACAGCCCTAGCGGTGTGGCGGTCTTTCTTTTAATCATCCAATCCCATGAACAGATCAGAACCATGGAAATGCTGGATTTGTGTTTTCTGACATGAGTGGAGCTCTGCAGGACACACGTTGAACATAATTGCCAGACTGTGGCTTCACACTGTGCATATGTTCACAGTGTTGATCTACTAATTGCAATTAAATGATGAAAATAAAAAATGAACCCATATAACCTCAGTCAAAAAGACAGACCCATCGCAATGTACATAAAATATGATCTGACTATTTCTCCCACCGTGGGAAAGTTGAACAGTTAACAGCAGCAACAAACAGGAAGCAAGTGCAGAGAAAAGACAGGTAGAAACACCAGAGTGGTGACACTTCCATAGACTCCCATAGTGGCAGGTGAAATATGGACCTACTTCTGGGTTCTGGAGGCGGGGCCAATAGTTCCAAACACTGAGTATGGGAACGTCTGAACACATTCATTTTTGTATTTGTGCTGATCTACCAACTCCAGCTCTAAGTTGATCAGATATGGTCATCTTTCCACTGGTCCAGTGTATTTCCTGTATCAGTGACATTTCTGTTGTAAATTCTGTTTTCTTTGGTCTGTGTTAGCGTTCGGATCCATTTCTTTCTGATCCGACTGTTCTGTTGGATTTTCAGCTGTAGTCCTACAGTTCCATAGTTGGACTGGTCCAGCAGTTCACATGGAACCACTAGAACCAGAATGATGGAGTTTATAAGGTAAGGTACTCTTAGTCCAAATGTGGTTCTGTGGGTTTTATTACCTCCGCCAAGGAGGTGGTGTTTTTGCCGGCGTTGGTCTGTCTGTCTGTCTGTCTGTCTGTCCGTGTGCAAGATAACTCAAAAAGTTATGAACGGATTTGGTTGAAAATTTCAGGAAATGTTGATACTAGCACAAGAAACAAATGAATAAATTTTGGTGGTGATTGGAGAGGGGGGGCACTGATCTGCCTTGGTGGAGGTCTGCAATCGTTGAGTGCTTTTCTAGTTGGAATTGTTTTGTTGAACCTGGTGGTGTTGGGTTCAGTTTGTCATATTGGAGTCAGTGTGGCCCCTGAACTAAAATGAGTTTGGCACCTGTGCTCTGTACACTATCCATTTTTACCTTTTGAATTAAAAAAAAAAAAAATCATTTCATTTTATTATTACCTTTGCCAAGGAGGTTATGTTTTTGCTGGCGTTGGTTTGTCTGTTTGTTTGTCTGTCTGTGTGCAGGATAACTCAAAAAGTTATGGACGGACTTGGATGAAAATTTTAGGAAATGTTGATACTAGCACAAGGAACAAATGATTAAATTTTGGTGGTGATCGTCGGGGGGCACTGATCTGCCTTGGTGGAGTGGAGGTCTGCACTCTCCGAGTGCTTTTCAAAGGCAAGTGACTATTTTTGGTCATTTCCGCATACATTACAAGACAGTGACAGTAATGTTTCCAGTGAGGATAGTGTCCCCAATCTGAGGTCCAATGTGGTCTCCAGGGTCTGTAAGGTCCAATGTGGTCTCCAGGGTCTGTAAGGTCCAATGTAGTCTCCAGGGTCTTTAAGGGCTTGCTTTGCTTGGTTCCATGAAGTAATGGAACTAATGTAAGGAATGATGTTCAAAGGGATCATGTGGATGTGGACAGAGGTCTGGACCAGCACACATGGGGGTCTAATGGGACCAAAGGAAGGTTCTAATGGGACCAAAGGCAGGTTCTAATGGGACCAAAGGAAGGTTCCAATGGGACCAAAGGAAGGTTCTAATGGGACCAAAGGAAGGTTCTAATGGGACCAAAGGAAGGTTCTAATGGGACCAAAGGAAGGGTCTAATGGGACCAAATACATGTTCCTTTCACCTACATGTGTTTTTCTTGTGCTTTTAGTCCAACGGCCTGAAGGTCTGATGGACTATTGGGATCAGTTGTCATCTGTAAACAATTTTTCAAGAATCATCTTCTCCGAAACTGTCAGTCAGAATGATTTGATATTTGTTGTAAAACATCTTTGGGGTAAGGTCTCCCAAGTTTGTTCAAAGAATTGAGAATATAGATTTTTTTTGAATTTTTGAAATTTTAAAATCCTCATTGGTTTATAATGGGACACATTTCAAGGTGCTATAACTTCAAATCAGTTGAAGATATTGATATAATTACTATTGATAATAGATAGGAAGTCACATACGGGCTTTGATTTGGTGCCTTGAGTGACCTTGAACGGTCAAACGAATGTCAATTAATGTCTTTAAATATGCCGTTGGACTACTTACTACTTGGACTATTTACTTGTATTTTTATTTATTTATTTATTTATTTTTTGGCCAATTACTACCCGCAAGTAACCAAATATAGTAACTTCACTGACCTTGATTTTCTACATAACAATAATCTTTTTTAGTTTTTTATTTCACAAAATGAATCCAGTCTTGTTCTGTCCTCCAATAACACACTAAGGTTGAATTTTTGAAATGTTGAATTTCAGAGTATTTCTATGAGTGAACTTTAAAGGGTTAAAGCTTTTCCATCTGTGGCTCAGTGAAACCACTGCATAACCAATTATTCATTTGAAAGATTTAAAGCCAAGGTGAATCCCACCTTAGCTTCCACAACCATGAATTTTCTGTCCTAATAAAACCATAATAGCCCATCTTCTCCTTTACAGACCTGGTAAAAGTGAATCCGAGCGTATTTACTTCTTTGCAGTTTCAGTCCAACCTGGGTGATTCAGTGCCCTTTGAAAACCCTGTATGGGGCACCGAATGGCACTGAAGGAAATCTGAGTCAACGGGAGGAAATGAAAGTCAATGCTTCCCCTTCCTCTGGGTTTAACCCTGGTTTACTGTAAGAGCATTATTAATCAATAGAAAGCACCAACATAATCCACCGGCTTGTATTTGTTTACGTCTTTCACATCAACTTTAATAAATATGGGATTTTTCAGAGACGCTGCAGACAGCCAGTGTGTAAAAGTGTCTGTTTTCCTTTTTAGTATTTCAGGCTGTAATGTGCGTGTGCATGTGTACACTGCTACTCCAGTCTGAAGACATCTTGTTCCATGTTGTTGCAAATACCCCAGTAAAGCTAACTATTACTCCTTATAAAAAATTAATTACCCTGATCATTAATTCAACCTCAAGGCTAACACTCCTCCGCTGTAAGAGCCTCTGGATGGTACTATCTCCATCCCTGTTTCTCTTTCAAGGGTTTATGAAAAAGGCATAAACCTCTGTGTGTGTGTGTGTGTCTGTGTGTGTGTGTGTGTTAAAACTCAGATGGACTGCGTAGATTTTAACCCATAAAGACCCAGTGCTACGTTTGTAGCAGTTCCAAAATAGTTTTTTGTTTATATTTAACCTTTCTTAAGTGACTTATCACCATTTATTGTAATATTATTTTCTGCATTTTGTGTTTTGTCAGTAAAATCATGTATTTTTCTACATTTAATTCACTGATCAATTTAGGGATGGGAATCGTTCAGAATTTAACGATTCCAATTCCATTATCGATTTTGCTTATCGATCCGATTCCTTATCGATTCTCATTGGGTGAAAGAATAAGAGTACAAACAGGTGTGTTTGCATAAACTGTCTTTTATATTTTCATCTGCACAGAAAATAGAACATATACAGTATGAACAAATAATAAGAACAGATGATGCCGGACCTGGTTTTGGGGTGGTGGTGGCATACACTGGAAGTGAAACTACAGACTCTTTACTAATTCCTCTGTTGCTGCATTTCCACTACATCGAACCAGTTCGACTCTGCTCGTCTCCTGTTGTTGTGCACCTCATTTCCTTTCCCCTACCTTCAGAAGCTTGTGTTTGAGGGGGTACAACGTTTGCTGACCGCACCAGACCCAGAACTGAGCCTGGATGACGGCCTGGTGTTCACTCTGCTGCTACATTCACAAGCACCTCTAAGTAGTGAAGCAAATGAATCCCATGCTGTGGACAAATGTTTGAGCAGATTGGAGGGGTTCCACCCTTTAGAAGAAATGGACGCTTCAGCAGTGTTCTAGTGGACCTGGTGTGGTCTGTTTAGACCTGGTGTGGTCTGTTTGGACCTGGTGTGGTCTGTTTAGACCTGGTGTGGTCTGTTTAGACCTGGTGGTCTGTTTAGACATGGTGGTCTGTTTAGACCTGGTGTGGTCTGTTTGGACCTGGTGTGGTCTGTTTAGACCTGGTGTGGTCTGTTTGGACCTGGTGTGGTCTGTTTGGACCTGGTGTGGTCTGTTTGGACCATTTCTGCCTCAATGCCATTTTGGCTGCGTTCTGACCAAAACAATGCCACGTACGCGTGACGTCATCGTGCATGCCCAGCGAAGGCTGAATCGATAAGCAGAATCATTAAGCAGGCAGGCAAATGATTCCAAGGAATCGAGCTACTGGGATCCAGTTCTCAAAAAGAACCGGTTCTCGATCCCCACCCCTACTGATCATGTAGATGTTCATTAAAGGTCATTTTAAAGTTGATGGATATTATATAAGAAACAGAGGAAATTGAGGAAAAAGTGTCTTTTTTTAGTCCAGTCTGTCATGAACTGAACATAACCCCAGTGTGTCCATCCACTGTCACTGATCCAACTCCATGGGTTTTACTGGGGAATCAGTGTTGTAGACCAGGACTGTTGAAGTCATTTAAGTTCAGGTTTTACATTCAGCCCAGTTTGATCTCCAGTGGACCGGACCAGTAAAATCATAACAGAATAACCTATAAATAATGAGAACTTTTCCTCCTCGTTTCAGTTTAATAAAAGCATTAAATTAAACATTAAAACAGTTACAAGGACAGAGTTGGGTTGAACGTTTTGTTCAAGGACGTGCTGATGTGTGGACAGTCCAATAAAAAACATTAAACTGTGAAAATATTTCCATTTACAAACTTGAACAAAAAAAATGTGACTAACCTGAAAAAAACTGAAATTTTTAAAGAAAAATTAGTGCAATTTTAACAATATTCTGCCTCAACATTTCTACATGTGCATTAGACACGATGTTACACAAACATGTAGGAACAGACAGAATATTGCTCAAATGTTGGAGTTTGGAACTAAAAAAGAATAATTTATACAATATTACTGTACATCACAGCTTATTATTAACCCAACACACACAGTGGATCTACAAATGAACCAAACATCTAATAACAGACAGAATATTGGTCCGATTACAGGTTGTTCAGTATTTGTTCAGGTTATTCACATTTGATTGTTTTAAGATAGTTTGTAGTTTATTTTTTTCACATTAAATCAAGGAGAAAATTTGTAGTTGTCAATTATTTATATATGATGTTATTATTTGACTAGATCCTTTTGGTCTGTATGTGGAACCGGAACTAAAACCAGTTGGACACCAGTGACTGTTCATACCTTCAGTGGAGTTTTTTGCACTTTGCGCATTAATTCCACGGGCCGAAGTGGACCCTTCGGTGGGCTGGTTTGTTTTTTGGTGTGTGTAGGGATGTAACAATTACCGGTATAACGATAAACCACGGTAAAATTGCCAACGGTTAGTATTACTGTTTAAATTCTAATTATCATGATAACTGTGTTTGATTACCACACGTTTAAGGGAAAAACCCTATGTAAAGATCTGCTTTTATGTCAAATATTTGAGTATAGTTTTAATTTATTACAATTTTAATTTTCTATACCTAATATTTGGAACCAATATTCACTTTTAAAGTCTTTGAAAAGGTCGTGAAGCATCTGTGTGTTATTTATGCAATAAATTATATAAATTTTTTAAATCAGATTTTATATTTTTTTGTGTTTTTTGTTCTTTTATGTTCTTTATAGTAGGTTAAAGTGAAAAAAATAACAGGCAGATGGTATCAATGAAGTTGTGCTGGAAAAACAGATCCCAAACATGGGTGTAGTAAACATTTGTTTATATAGTATATAAAGGCAAAATCAAAAGGACTGAAAAACAGACAAAATAGACTCAGACCACTAAGGGTTAATATTTGAATGTTTCTGACACAGAAGGGACATTGGGACTGTTTTTTTTTTTTTTTTTTTTTTCAAAATAGAACTTGGTTAAATTATTTCAGTGTGTGCATAAGTACTTCTTGAACATTTTGAGGACAATTTCAATAATACCACGATAATAATGAGAACCGTTATAATTTTCGTCACAATAACAGTGATATGAAATTTTCATATGGTTACATCCCTGTGTGTGTGTGTGTGTGTGTGTGTGTGTCAGTTCTGAGAAATGTAGATGTTTTGAACTGCTCAGTGTGGTTCCTACAGTTGAGGAATAGTCTCACCTCCACATTAAATATCTTGGCAAGTTGATAGGACCAATATTTTGGGAGACATTAGTCATTTTGAATACAATAGCCTTAGAATCACGTTGTAGATATCGGTGGATCGGTGAATCCAAGTGTTTCTTTTCTAACAGGGGTCTGGGATCCAAACAATAATGACTAATGTCAGAATATAGTTTTATATTATGGGATACATATCCTATTGATTATTAATATTAATGTTTCTGTGTGCGATCCTCATGAACAGGACATCTGACAGCTGGAGACATGATGTGTCCACATATTTATGTCTGTAGAGTTTATGATTACTACATTATCATCATAAATTTGAGTTTATTTCTGCACAGTTTAATGGTAGATTTTTCTTCCTCAGTCAGATGTGTTGAAAGTAGATGGTTAGATGTGGAAGCACAATTATTATTATTTGTCACAGCAGGAAAAATATTATAGAAATTTAGAGGAAGAACATTTAAAATCAGAGTCATGGAGAAAAAAATAAATCAATGTTGAGAGAAATTAAATTAAAACCATCTCTGAGGCATTTTGGAAACAAAGATAACAAATTAAACCAAACGAACCAATGCACTGATATTTATCCCATAATATAAAACTATATTCTGACATTAGTCATCATTGTTTTGGATCCTAGACCCCTGTTAGAAAAGAAACTGCTGAATTCAACAGGTCCATATACTTTTGTCCATACAGAGGAGGACTTTTATGCTATGAGGATAATGTATTATGATGTCCAGAGGATTTCATTAGTATTTCTGAATCAATAAACAGAAACATAGTGTCATTCTTTCCATGTGTCTGCAAATGCCAACAAGTTAATGAATGTTTAATTAGAAAAGTTTCTTCACTCTGTGCTTGTGGGTAAATTTAAACAACTGTTTTTCTTGTGCAATTACTCCCTATCTTTTCCCAAAAAACAAAAAAAAAAAAAAAGAAAAACAGATCCATCTGCAAGTGCTGATTTGGGGTTTGGAAAGCTGGGCTTTGTGCGCTTCAGTGGCACTGGGGTGAATGATTTCAGTGGTTGGAACAGGATTCTATTGTCTAAGCGAACTGCAGAAAAGCTGTACACACACTCCACCCCCACCACCACCAGCGCACAAACACACAAATGCTTGTTCCCTATTATCTGTGTGGACCTTCCATCGCTGCAGCCAAGAACCAGCCACAGCCGGAGGAAACCGTCAGCTCCACTCATAAACATATCCGTTTGCATTTAGAGCTCCACTTGGATATGTTTCCAGTTGATACAAAGGCCCAGTTCTTCTGCAGCCTCTCAGTCCATGGATCCAACCACAGTTGTGGACAGTCACTGTAATGATTCAGACACTGAGAGTCCCAGTCACTGATGAACTGCATTTGTGTTGAAACCAAGGTTATTTTCTTTAATGAAAACTAATGAAATGACGAAAACTAGAATTGAAAAAACATTTTTGTTAACTGAAATAAATAAAAACTATAATTAAAAGAAAAAACGATTACTAACTGAAACTGTATTGTTTGCTTATAAAACTAACTAAAACGTATAAAAATTATGGATAAAATTCCCTTCATTTTCATCTTTGTCGATGTTGGATTGATATGAATAGAGCTGCAACCGATTAATTGACTCAAAGTGATCCAAAAAAATCACTGAACCACAGTTCTCCTGAATCAAAGCTTTACTTCCTTCATTTCTCTGCTGTTACACATTGGTTCCACTGTTGTGTTTCACACAGATGCTTACTGTGACGCAAAAAGAAGCTTCAGTTCAGGAAAACTGCAATAGAATATCTCTCTTCAGTCAGTTCGAGTCGATTAATCGCATCGGGAATTTTTGCATTGGCTTCAAGCATCTAATCGGTTAATCGGTTGCAGCTCTAGATATGAAATTGAGTAATTTTAGTTGGTGGCACCATACGTCACTTCAAGGTCCGTCACTTCTTGTCACTTGTCATTTAGAGTCAGCTTCTCATCCCCACTGTACTTGGCAACATGGAGACTAAAGTTAGGATAGAGCAGAATCCTGTATGGGATTTCTTTGAATACAACAGTGAGGAAGATAAAAGATATAAACAGACTAAAACTAAACTACAACTAAGCATTTAGAAAAAATGAAAACTAATAAAAACTAGCAAACCTGCTCTAAAAACTAACTAAAACTAACTGAATTAGAGGAAAAAAAGTCAAAACTAAATAAAACTAAAATTATAATGAAAAATCCAAAACTATTATAACCTTGGTTGAAACTCCAACGATTAAAGATTGTCGAAAATGACCACGAATTGAACTAAACTGTCCGAAACACAGATACAAAGAGGACTTTTTTAGATTTAGTCAGTCTACCAGCAGTTCACTGGTTCTAAGTCTTTTTCTGTGGGGCCCCCTCAACCCCAACAACATTTTAACAGTGGTGCAATTATAACTTTTATTGAAAAAAACATCAACATTGTAACAATACCCGTTTCTTGTCCTAGAATTACACTGGTCTACAATTTTTTTTTTTTTTTTTTTTTCCAGAAATTATGTGTTTCAGAGATTAAATGTGCTAACTGTTGCGTATTTTAATTAGATTAGCTGTTAAACTAATGACCAAAGTGCTGGTTTGCAGCTGTTTTCCAGGTATATGATGGTGTGTTCTTCCACATATATGTTGGTTTGTGTCCATTTATCCAATAGATGTCTAAATGTTCCACTGATAGAACCTGTCCAGTCCATTTATCCAATAGATGTCTAAATGTTCCACTGATAGAACCTGTCCAGTCCATTTATCCAATAGATGTCTAAATGTTCCACTGATAGAACCTGTCCAGTCCATTTATCCAATAGATGTCTAAATGTTCCACTGATAGAACCTGTCCAGTCCATGCATTGTCATGTGCAGACAGTGTTTGCTGTAGAGCTGGTCGATCTGACACTGATATTCCTTTGGACTTAAACCCATTCTGACATTAATTCTACACTTTCACATTTGGACCCCAGACTGTATCTGTGAAACTACAACCAACCAGCATTTAGGACTGGATTAGTCTGGATCAGAGACTCACACCTGGTCCAATGGCACTACTGTTATTCTGGAAGTATTTTACTTGTAGACCAGTGTTACTGGTTGTACAAATTAAAAATAACTTCCAAATAAACAAATACAAATAAACTCAACCAGACTGCTCCCTCAGACAATATTTGTACAAATAAAAACAGAAAATGTGTAATTATCTGCAACTATGACAATAAAATTCCTTTTTTTAGAACAACAATCAGATTTTGGAACCACAGATGACCATGTGACCAATATCAGTGGGTCAATGAGCCCGTTTCCATTGGACATCTGAGAACATTAAAGTTCAAACTGGTTCAAAACACACACACACACACACACACACACACACACACACACACACACACACACACGTGTGTGTCCATGTGTCTTTTCCAGTCCAGTCCTTGTCCATTGTCCAAACCTAAACTCTTTGTCTGGTGACAGATCACCATGGCAGTAGATTGGTTTGGTGTCCGTCCAGAAAATGAGTCCAGGGTGCTCCAGCCATCAAACATTAGTTCCACCTGATACATGTTCTAACCTGAAGAAGAAAAAAAGAAACACCCAGGAGTAATCCCATGACCCCCCTGGAAAGACTTCATGCCCCCCCAGGGGACCTGCCCCACAGTTTGACAAACACTGCAGTAGTCCATCAGCAGTCTGTGGTTCATAAATAGTCCACTAATGGAACCCAAACTGGGGGATATTTAATAAAAATGGCAAGATTAGCTGTTTGCACAATGCGTACGATTTGTGGCCTGACTTTCACTCATATTGTTAATGTTGAAACATTTCAGTCTGAAAATATATCAATACAAACTGCATAAGGAAAAAAAGTTTTACACTGGTTGATTATGTTGTTGTTTATTAGGATGTGTTTTTCTCTGGTGCCTCTGTATTTGTTTCTTATGCATTGCACAGTATTCAAAATAAAGTGGGTTTAGTAAAAGCATCTGGACAAGACTGAAGAGTTATAGATAGATGGACCCTGATGGAATCTGGTATTTGACATGTTTTCATGAAACAGAACACATCAAATGCTTAAACTGACAAAAGAAGAAGAAGAAAATATAAAAGTATATATATATATAAAAGTCAGTCCTGTTGGACTACCTTTGTCCTGTCTCTGTCCCTCAGGTCCAGTCAGTGTCCTGGTTCTGTCCTCTGTAGACCGGTACCCTGTCCCCCTGTGGACACAGTACTGTGGACAGAACCATCATACATGGGCCTCGAGCTGGTTCCATGTAGTGGAAACGTGACAATAGATGAGTTTCAGTGTTTACTAACAACAGTGGTACGCGGGCAACTCGGAGGCAAAAACAGTAGTTCCAGCTCCAGCCGGCTCACATCAGCCGTACGCCTCCAGGCTCTGCCCCGAAACTGGTGAACAAGCCCATATGTGAGCTCTAAAATGCTCCATTAACTGTCTGTGTCCTAAAGCCCCTCCCATCTTCTCTTTCACGGCCGCATAATTTGACTGGAGCGCATGTGGAAGGCTGTCCCATAGTTAAAGCAGACTGTCATAGACGGGTGGGCAGTACTGTCACCAGCTCCAGCTGAACTCAGCGCTGTCGCCCGCCGTAGCTCCGACTGCCACTTCCAGCTGACGAAACTCTGGCTGCCATCGCCGGCAAAGGGAGCAGGTAGATCCACAACCACTCTGTCTATGGGTGATAGTCCAGGGGAAGTCCTCCTGTAGGTTTAAAGGGGTCTGCAGCACCGGACCACATGAGGACTATTCTTTTTTTCCACGCCGCTAAAGCGCAACAAGCACGCAGGCTAACTATACTGAGAAGCTACGCTAACCACGGTAATAACTCTAAACAGGGTCGGCAGAACAGAACCACCGCTGCCACCAGTGGAACCCAGCGGTCTGTATGCAGAACTGATACTGGTGAAAGACAAGGAATAAACGGCACACAGGAGTTTAGCAGGTCCATCCTTTAACACGCTGTACGATCCAAGGAAAGCTTGCCTACCAATATGGCGTCGTAAACAGACAACCACGTGATCATGTGACGTTTGTGCAAAACCTCATTGGGGGGGGGGGTATACTCCACATATGAGCACAGTACTGTGGACACAAGAGGACAATGAGTTCACGGAACAGTGTCTGTGATTGGATCTGGGACAACATGTCCTTACAGCTGGAACAGGACAAATGAGAACTTCTGATTGGCTCTGTGGAAATAGACACACCTATATTTGGTGTCTCAGTACTGTGGAGGTAGATGTTGCCAAATAATATATGCAAATATAACAATAACAACACTAATCCAATAACCTTGAATTTGATTGCAGCAACACATCTGCAGAAAGTTTGGATGAGAACAACTAAAGGCTGGAAACAAAAATACTACAGTCATTTCTTCATCTGAGAGACATTGCATTCGCTGCTGTCGACCCCCCCCCTTCCAACCCCCCTGTGTGGCTGTTGTGGATGATAAAGTGTCCAGGCAGGAGGTCTGTCAGTGTGTAAGTGGCCCATGCTCAAGCACCTCTCCTGGGGCGACAGTGAAGCCAGGTGGGGGTGGGGGCACGGTTGGAGGTCTGATGACAAACGAGAAGTGAAGGAGCCTCAGAATCTATATTCCCTCCCACTGAGCACCGGCACTTGTTCGAGCTCCACTCCACACTCGTTTGTCACTCCATCCTTTATTATGGCTCAGTGCAGGCCGTGGTCGGGGCTGGAGGCGTCACGTTTCCAGGTCGTCCATGTCGCTGTCAGGAATGCATCTGGAACGTATTCATAGTGCACGGATGACACAAGCCACCGGTGCACAGAGAACGACGACGGTTATTATGAACACTGTATATTTTTAACCCATAAAGACCCAAACATCTGCCAAAAGCATCTACTGATATAACGGTTTAATACCTGTGGATCCACTAATCCTATTAATACATGAAAATAATTGGTGTAAAATACAGTTTTTCATCTTTTCACCTTCAGAGGCTCTGTAGTTACCGTGGAAACACCGTCATCTTCCACAACATTGATTCCCCAGTCAGACCCATAGAGTTGGATCAAAGACAGTGGGTTTATGTTCAATAATAAGTAAAATGAATAAAAATGAATTAAAAAATGACAAAGTAGCAAAATAATGTAGAAAAAAATCAGCAAAAATTTAACTAAAATGAAATAAAAAATTATAAATTAAGCAACAAAATTAAAAAAACAGCCAGATTAGCCAATAAAATTAACAAAAATGAAACATAAATCAACAAAATATTAAGCAACATGGAGAAAACAAAACACAAAAAATGAAATATGCTTTAAAAACAAATCAAATAACACGTAAAATTAATAAAAATGAACAAAATAATCATTTTATGTTTCCTTGAATTTTCATTTCTATATTATGCTGTGTAAAGAAGTCAGTTAGTAGCAATCAGGAAGCTTGTGTCATTTCCATATTCGAAATAAATCAAGTAAATAAATACATAAATAATAATAAGTGCGTCCGTAGTTACCGTGGCAATACCGTCATCTTCCACAACATTGATTCCCCAGTAAAACCCATGGAGTTGGATCAATGACAGTGGATGGACACACTGAGTTTATGTTCAATAATAAGTAAAATGAAAAAAAATTAATTAAAAAAATGACAAAATAACAAAATAATGTGGAAAAAATAAGCAAAAATTTTACTAAAATGAAATGCAAAAAAAAAAAAAAAAACATCTTGCAAGAACACAAACTGTTTTTCTATTAGGCAAATTTTTACTGACCAATTGTGATCGAATAATTTTTTGAATCAAGTTGATAAATGGATTAATGGTTTCAGCTGTAGTGGTTTTTGTTCAGACTGAGGCACCATAGACTGTGGAGACCAGAAACTTATTGACTTTTATTGGCAGCGTAGAAGTGTGGGCGGGAAGAACTGGCAAAGCAGACTAACAGTTTGGACAAACAGTTAGTTTGAAGTTAATGAGTGAATGTGCACTGAATGTATGACACTGTGATACAACATGAGATGAGGTCATAAAAACGGACTCAAACTGATGATAAATATGGAAAGGTAAAGATCTATCTATCTATCTATCTATCTATCTATCTATCTATCTATCTATCTATCTATCTATCTATCTATCTATCTATCTATCTATCTATCTATCTATCTATCTATCTATCTATCTATCTATCTTTTCCCATGTATCAGGTTTGTCTTGCACTTTTGTTAAACATCACCATCACTTTTTTACAACATAAGGTGTTGTTATTTTTGTTACATTTGTAAATAAAAAAATCTGTCAAGAACTGCATTGTGGGAATTTCACGCAGCAGCGACAAAGATGGCGACCAAGTGAAAGCAGTTTCTCACAGATTCGGGTTGAAATCGATCCAGATGGTTCCGAGGTACACTTCTCCAGTCCACCGGGAGGTAAAGGACAAACTGATGCTTCACAGAACTCACATTCCCACAATGCACTTCAGTGCAAAATTTCCAAAAAGGCTTGAGCGACGTTTGGGTTTGTTCTGGAAAAAAGCGGATAATGATAATTAGGATATCACTGAGGTTTCACAGATGAGAAAAAAAAAATGGGATGAAAGTCATACACTGCTTTAATGATTTTGTCTGACCCCCCCCCCCCCCCCCAACCCCCCCTCCACTGTGCTCCTCCTCTAACCCCCCCTCCACTGTGCTCCTCCTCTAACCCCCCCTTCACTGTGCTCCTCCTCTAACCCCCTCTCCACTGCCCCCCCCCCCCCCCCCCTCATAAAACAGACACTCTGTCTCAGAGCCTCCAGTACCACGCATCATTACCTCCCTGAAAAACCACTACCATCCAAGCTCCCATCCATCTTTTCCTCCTCTTCACATACATTCTTTCTTCCTCCTCCTTCTCCCTGCTCCTCATTTCACATCTTCTTCCTCCTGTTCATGAACTGGGGGGGTTGCATTGACTGGTCAGACTCTAAGCTCTTCTCCTTTTGTATCCATTAACTGCAGCCTGAGGCGTCTCTGCACATGTAGACAGACGTGGTCCAAAATATGCACTTTCCTAACTCCAGCAGAAGTTCACATACTTGTGGAGAAAGAAGCAGAAAACTGATTGTTAAAAGTGAAAAAAGTCCAGGCTCTGGAATGTACTCGAAGTGTAAAAGTGAGCTTTTGAGGGACTTTTTTGCCAACTGTATGCAAAGCAGACTGGACCTCATACCACCTAATAGAATGTGAAGACAGCTGTTGAAATTATAATTCATTAATCATCTGACTTTTAGACAATTTACTGAAAATAAACATGACAGCTTCCTTCACTGTTCATTTGTCCTTTATGTCTTTGTTTGGGTCTAATTATCTACTTTTGTGGAAGCTCTAGGGTTCCTGCTGGATGCAGGCAGGGTTAGGATCAGCTTTTCTACATGTTCCAACCATTTCAGCCGGTCCACCACATATATAAACATACCCAGACAGGATGCCTATGGGACTGTCTTGGATGTTCCACAATGACAAGTAGGGCTGTGCATCAGCAAGAATCTGGTGATACAATACAAATCACAATACTAGGATCAGAATGCGATATATCACGATATATCACGATACTGGTAACAAAGCAATATATTTTTTTTCTTTCTTTTTTTTAAAAGATTATTTCCTGCAAAAATTTATAGTGCAGCATTTGGATAAATAAAGTTTTAACATCTGGCTTTCCCAGTACAACCCCCCCCCCCCCCGAACCCAGACACACCCCCAGGGCAAAAATCACAGACTACTACCACGTGCTCTGAGGAGGATGGACTGCTAACACCCCCCCCCCATCTTATGAAGTATTCACCCCCCCACACACACACGTACATGCACTTCCTGTCTCCCTCACAGTTTCATTCTACAGACAGGCCTGGGTATTAATAGTGTAGGGGAGACCGGGGACAGTTGTAACACGGGTCAGAGGTAACTGTTGCACTTGCTCCAATCAGGAACAACTTAGGACTCACCTAATTCACTCTGCACATGCTCAGTTTAGTCCTTAGTCCACATGGGCAGTTGTAGTGCTGTGACGCAGACACATCCACATGTGTGAGTGAAAACAGAACTGTGTGCTCAGTCAGATTTTTTGCTCTAATTATTTTTGTGATCGCATAGTTTGCATTTGAAAGTTGTGTCAATTATATTTGTGAGATAAACAAAGATTTATGCAACTGTTGATCCACCTGTCCACAATTATCTAATATAAGATTATTATACCCTGTGTAGATCAGTGTTCTTATTTCATATATCGGCCAATATATTGGTTATCACCTGATATATTGGATATCGGCTTTTTTTAAGCCCCCAATATTGGTATCGGCCCCAAAAATCCCATATCGGTCAGGCTCTTATATATATATATATATATATATATATATATATATATATATATATATATATATATGTGTGTGTGTGTATATATATATATATATATATATATATATATATATATATATATATATATATATATATATACACACACACACACTCACACACATATATATATATATATATATATACAGGGTGGGGAAGCAAAATGTACAATATTTTGAGGCAGGGATTGAAAGACAGTGTATGACCAATTAGTTTATTGAAAGTCATGAGAATTTATTTGCCACAAGAAAATGTCCATAATAGAAAATGTTTTATTCTATGTGTCCTCCTTCTTTCTCAATAACTGCCTTCACACGCTTCCTGAAACTTGCGCAAGTGTTCCTCAAATATTTGGGTGACAACTTCTCCCATTCTTCTTTAATAGTATCTTCCAGACTTTCTGGTAATAGTTTTGCTCATAGTCATTCTCTTCTTTCCATTATAAACAGTCTTTATGGACACTCCAACTATTTTGGAAATCTCCTTTGGTGTGACGAGTGCATTCAGCAAATCACACACTCTTTGACGTTTGCTTTCCTGATTACTCATATGGGCAAAAGTTTGTGAAAAGGTATGGATAATAGTGTTAGGTATGATTATGACATCAGTATATGTTTGGGTTCAAAACAACTGACGTAGTGTCTGCTGAGAAAAAACAACTAAATGTTCAGTGTACATTTTGCTTTCCCACCCTGTATGTATATATATATATATATATATATATATATATATATATATATATATATATATATATATATACACACACACACACACATATATATATATATATATATATATATATATATATATATATATATATATATGTATATATTTGTACAACATGTACTACACAATATATTGTCAATAGGATAATTAAATAAATATACATAAGTGCAAAAACATAGCTGTAATGATGTGGTTGTCGGCTTGAGTGAACCAGTCTGCTTTCCTGTGTGGTTCATGGTGCTTTTGGCTGGAATCAGTCTTTCTCTGAACGTCCTCCTGTGACTGACCAGTGCGTCATGGAGTGGAGGAGTGGAATTGTCCAATATTGTCTTGATTTTAGACAACATGTGCCTGTGACTCCTCCGTCTGAGTCCAGCTCCATCCACACGGCGTTACTGGCCTTGGATCAGCTAACTGAGGCCAGTATTGTTGAAGGGACGGAGCTGGACTCTGACGGTGGAGTCACAGACACAAACAGCGACGCCAAATAAATGAGTCCGTGTCCAGAAATGGATTAAGACCAAACTAATCAGCCTGTTTTGAAACTGGAGGGAGTAGAAAGTACAGGCACTAATGAAGTATTTGTACTTTTATACTTCCCACTCGGCTGAACAGGTGGATGATACAGGATTCTTTTTTCCTTCTGTTTCAGATGCAAAGAAAAATGTATTATTGTCTTCCTCTGTCCAGGGAAATATATAGCAGATTTGGTGGATTGGATACCTCTCTTTATGCTCCTCCTGCTGCAGAACGCTGGGTTTGATGGCCTTTCTGCTCCAGTGAGTAGCCCCGGTGCCTCAGGCTGGAGCAGAAGCAGGATCCCACGACACTTCTACTTCTGTGGATGGCAGAGTTCAATGCTAAAAGCCTTAGGGTGCCAATTTACAAGAACTATCTGTCTCTGAAGGGAGCTGCGAGAGTCGAGAACTGGATGGCGCTCTCTTCTTGATCTTAAAAGCAAAGAGCTGCGTTCCCGTTAAGATGTCAGAGTTACAAATGTCGTATGTGGCACTCTTAAACTCAAAGGGCATAGACCATCACAGGACATGTTTGAAAGGCTTTAGGCCTCTGCATATTAAACAGACACTGGGCAGCTGCCACTGGAGGTGTTGGCTGTTTAGCAGTGCAGAGGAGGTTGGATTTAATTGACTGGTTCATTTAATTACCTTACAGGTCAGGAAGTATTGGTAGACAAGTCAAAGGGACAGTTCATCTCATCTTAACCCTAACCCTCCTTAAATTTACTACCCTTTTTGATACCTTTGCAGCAAAAAAAAAAAAGACACTTGTCACTACGAGAATAAAGTCGTAATTTTAAAAAACCCTCATAATTTAACAAAAATAAATAATTGGAGCAGTCTGGTTGAGGGGCCAAGGGGGAGGGGTAAGGGGGACGGGGAGGGCCAAGGGGGGAATTGGGATTGGGCCAAAGAGTTTAGGTTTGGAGAATGGACAAGGATTTACTGGAAAAGAAAAAAGTGCAATTTTTCTGTTTGTAATTTTATTGTCATACTTTAAGATAATTGCACATTTCCTATTTTTATTTGTAAAAATGTTGTCTCGGAGCAGTCTGGGTGAGTTTATTTGTAATATTCAAGCAAAAATCTAAGTTATTTTTTGTATTTGCAAATAATTTTTCTAGGAAAAGCAAAAAGTATTGTTGTAATATTAATGTTTCTTTCACTAAAAGCTATAATTGCAGCACTGTTGCATTGTGGTTGGCGGAGGGGGGGGGGGGGGGGGGGGTTCATCCTCCAAAGGAGGTCCACAGAAAAAGACTGAGAACCACTGAGTAAAATGACACTAGATTCCAGTTGGAGGCAGGGTTCTAATAGTTTTGGATTTTTCATTATAGTTTAGTTTTATTTAGTTTTGACTTTTTTTTTTCTCTAATTCAGTTCGTTTTGTCTTTAGAGCAGGTTTGCTAGTTTTTATTAGGTTTCATTTTTTTGTAAATGCTTAGTTTTAGTTTAGTTTTAGTATTAATTGTAGTTCAGTGGTCTCTTTTCTCTTCTTCTCTGTGGTCGTATTCAAATCAATCCCAGACAGGACTCTGCTGCTTTAGTCTCCATGTTTCCAGGTAGAGTGGGGACCAGAAGACGACTGGAAACCACAAGTGAACACAAGTGACGGACCAAAAAGTGTCGTATGGTGCCGCTAGCTAAAATTGCTAGAGTGAAATAAATCGCTTTGTATCAATCCGACACTGACAAAGACAAAAATGAAGGAGATTTTCTCCATAATTTTTATGTTTCAGTTAGTTTTGTAAACACACAATACAGTTTCAGTTCATTATGTTTTTTTTCTTTTAATTATAGTTTTTATTTATTTCAGTTAACGAAAATGTTTTTTCAATTCTAGTTTTCATCATTTTGTTAGTTTTCGTTAACGATAATAACCTTGGTTTTAGGATCTGTAAATTCCCGCTCCCATGCCACCTGATGGCCTGTGTGGGCAGTCCTATTCTTACAGTGACAGAACACACAGCATGTTACCGCTGTGGTGCTAGAATGCAGATAATGTGACCATGTGAAATGAGCCCCTTCAGAGTTCCAGAGAAGTGACAATACTGGCATTTAAAAACAACATCTGCAGGAGACGAATCAACATATTGCAGCTTAAGCCTTCCTCCCACACTCCCAGGGTTCATTTCTGTGTCGGCCTTTTTGGCTACGCGCCACAAACACAGCAGAGCGCAAGAAAAATGGAATCCCAAATCCTTGACGAAACCCCAGCTGAATCCAGCAGCCATTGTTGTGTGGTCCCAGATGAGCAGCGCATCCGTGCGTCACTCCGCATCCACCCACCCGTCTCCACACAGGAGTGGCCTCCACCTCACCTGTCACACTCATTATGATGGAAGCGCCGCAGCTCTGCTCAAATGCCAGCCAGCCCAATCATGCAAGAAAACACTGAAACAAAGTAATTATGTTCTGGTGCTGCTGCTGAAGGTAATTAAACAGCACATTGTCTCAGAAATAGACAAACACACACAACTCACACTGTACACACACACTTGTGTTTCTTCATTACCTGCTGACCTTAATGACTTTTTTTACTGTCCAGGCAAAAATACATGTCAAGGCAATTAACAGTTTAGCAATCACACAGATGACGAGTAAGTAATAGGTACATATGGACTAGGGATGTAACGATTACCGGTATAACGATAAACCGTGGTAAAATTGCAGATGGTTAGTATTACCGTTTAAATTCTAATTATCATGATAAGCATGTTTGATTACTGCACTTTTCCAGAGAAAACACCTATGTAAAGATCTGCTTTTATGTCAAATATTTGAGTATAGTTTTAATTTATTAGTTTTAATTTTCTATACCTAATATTTGGAACCAATATTCACTTTTAAAGTCTTTGAAAAGATTCATTAAGCATCTGTGTGTTATTTATGCAATAAATTATATACATTTTTCAAATTGGATTTTATATATTTTTGTGTTGATATAGTAGGTTAAAGTGAAAAAATAATAGGCAGATGAGATAGATGAAGTTGTGCTGTTCGTTAAGGATCTTTGTGTTATTTATGCAATAAATTATATACATTTTTCAAATAGGATTTTATTTTATTTTTTTGTGTTTTTTGTCCTTTTATGTTTTTATAGTAGGTTAAAGTAGAAAAAAATAAAAGACACATGATATAGATGAAGTTGTGCTGAAAAAAAAACAGATCCCAAACATGGGTATAGTAAACATTTGTTTCTATAGTATATAAAGGCAAAATCAAAAGGACTGAAAAATGGACAAAATAGGCTCAGACCACTAAGGGTTAATATTTGAACGTTTCTGCAACAGAAGCGACATTGTGACTATTATTTTATTTGTTGTTTTTTTTTTTTCAAAATACAACTTGGTTAAATTATTTCAGTGTGTGTATCAGTACTTCTTGAACATTTTGAGCACAATTTCAACAATACCGCGATAATAATAATGATAACCGGGACAATTTTGGTCACAATAACCGTGATATAAAATTTTTATGTCGTTACATCCCTTATATGGACACATCTGAAACAAGTGCAGTTTTCAAGCCCTTTAGATGAAAAGATTAACGTGAGATTTAATGATGGGCGATTCACGAACGAATCGTTCAAAAGAATCGATTCTTTAAGTGAATGAGTTGAATCAATTCGTGAACGCAAATGAATCGATTCAGCAGCACTTCGCTAATATTACAGCCGAGTAGAGCCAAGCAGAGCTGCATCACTGAATCATTAATGAATCACTGAATTGTTCACAAATCAATAAACCGTTCACAAATCAACTCGCTGAATTGTTTTAAATCCACAAATGACTAGAGTGAACATGAAACGGTCTTTCAAGATTCTTTATTGTCATTCAACATTGGATGATGAATGAAATTAGGATCCACAGAATCGATCGTAAAAATGAAATAAACACTTAAAGAAGCATGCACGTTTAAATAGAAAAAAAAGTTGAAAATAGAAAACTGAGCAAAGTGCAGATAATAACTAGGGCTGTGTATCGGCAAGAATCTGGTGATACGATACAAATCACAATACTAGGATCACAATACGATATGTCCCGATATATCACGATACTGTTAAAAGGCAATTTTTAAAAAAATGATTACTTCCTTGAATTGAATTACTGCAGAAATCTGCACAAATACTAAACACTTTTTTATTTGATCCCAACAGGATCTAATGTTATATCACAAAATGTTTCTGTGTTCAAACTGAAATTCTGTTTTACAGACATTCCAGTTTCAGATCCTGTTCAGATGTTCAGATTCTATTAGTTCACAACTAACATCAGAACAGGATTTGAGTTCAATCCCAACAAAGGAACTACCATTATTTAATAAAAGAGTGTGAAATAATAAATGAAATATAAACAAAAAAGAAAAAGAAAAACAAACCTCCACAATATCTGTATTTGAATAAATATCTACAAATATGGTACTTTTGAATATCGATACAGTATTGTGAGATGAAATATTGCAGAACTGATATTTTTTTACACCCCTAATAATAATAATAATAATAATAATAATAATAATAATAATAATAATAATAATAAAGTCAGCATAGAAGAGGAGGAGAAGTGACTGAAATGTAAACAGATTATTGGACGTTCTATTACAGTAATTACACTTTCATGTCAGTCGATTGCATAGCTGTGTTGTTTTCTATTGAAGGTAAAAGTATCCTGCACACATGAGCATGGAACCAGTAAAGCCATGACAACTGATGAGCGCTTTACTTTGTTTTTATTTATTTCGACACAGTGCACGTCAATCAACAATAAACTGTATTTGTGCCTGTGAAAGGCTTTTAAATAAGAGTTGTCAGCTGTGAGCTAATAATAAGCCCTGGTTTGTTTGAAAAAGTAACAGTTTGGCCAAAGCTCAGACAGAAAGTCTGTCAAATGGAATGTCACTGACGGCTGCTCAGTGGCAGCGCCAAAAAAGCTTGGCAATGGACTCACTTTTATTCATTTATTTTTGTCATCTCATTTACTTTATATGGGCCCTTTAATAAGTGTTTGTTTGGTAATTTAACAAAGGATACTTCAGTTAATATTTTAGAACTAATCAACACTTGCTAGCTGATTTTCTGAGTTTATATTTAATGCGGGGGTGTCAAACTCATTTTGGTTCAGGTTCCACATTTAGCCCACTTTGAGCTCAAGTGGGCCGGACCAGTAAAATAAAGACATAATAAGCTTTATATAATGACAACTCCAAGTTTTTGTCTTTATTTTAGTGCAAAAAAAAAAATTATGAAAATACCTACTTTTAGAAACTGTCAAAAAAAAAAAAAAAAAAATGCGAATAACCTGAAACAACAGAAATTTCTTCAGAAAAATCAGTGCAATTTTAACAATATTCTGCCTCCACTTCTCATTAGTCCATGTGCATTCTGGATCAGATCTCCAAAGACACTAAACACTGAGGAACAGGAAGAAAAGAGTTCAAACTGGACTGAATTTAATACAGACATTTCAGGTTGGACACATTTGTTCAGGTTAGTCACATTTTATTGGTACAGGAGAGTTTGGAAATGGAAAGATTTTCATCATTTAATGTTATTTTTTGCACTAAAAGACAAAAGTTTGAAGTTTGTATTATTTATAGGCATAATGTAAGATTTTTTTTTTCACATCAAACAGAGAAGAAAATATGAAGTCATTATTTAATTAAATTACACAAATATAATATTTACATTTTACTAAAAAGATGTGAATAACCTAACAATATTATGCCTCATCTTATTATTCAAACATGTACATTACATATATTGCTACACAAATATTTGGTAACAGGCAGAGTATTGTTAAAATTGCACATTTCAGGTTCATATGTGTTTTTATTTATGTATTTATTTTCATTTTATTGTGAAAGGATAGTTTGTAAATGTAAATATTTCCATCGTGTAATATTATTTTCACTTACTTTTTTTTCCACATCATTTTTCAAGAAGAAAATCTGTAGTTGTCATTATTTAAAAAAGCTTATTATGTGATTATTTTACATCCCATTGGTCTGTATGTGGAACCAATGATTCTGACACCCTGTACTGTTAATGTCGTCAGTGTCATTTTTATACTTTCATCCCACAGGTCGGACTGGAACCTTTGTCCATCCAGATTTGGCCTGTGGGCTGCATGTTCGACACCTCTGGTTTAACGGCTCCATCAGTTTTCCACTGACATCTGGGACTTGGAGTCATGTAGAGACATGTTTCTTTCTGGTTATTTATCCTCAGTACCAAGGTCATAATAGTTTTGGATTTTTCATTACCTCTGCCAGGAGGTATTGTGATCACTTTGCTTTGTTTGTTTGTTTTTTAGCAACTTTACGGGAAAACTCTTCCACCCATCTTTCCCAAATCTTCCCCACAGATAGGCCTAGGCCCTGGGACCAACCCAGTACATTTTGGTCCCAGTAGGACAAAGTTCAAGGTCACAACATCTACAGTTTTCCATCTGTCATCATTGAGACATTTTCCAAAATTCATCAAAAATTCAAAACAACTCTGATTAGCCTCCAATTGGATCCACCTGTAGCTTAGAACAATATCTTGTATTTGGCACAAAATTGTCCACATCCACTGTGGAATGTGGACTCTGTGGACATTTACATTTAACACTGAAAATCCCATTTACCACATTTTTCATTATAACTCAACAAATATTGATTGAAATTTAATAGAATTTGACAGACACATGACTGGTACCAAGCTTCAACTTTGTACGAAATAGTTGATCCACACATGCACACCGTTCAGGGTGCTTGGTGGAGGTTTGCGTTCTCTGAACTCTTGTTATAGTTTTATTTAGTTTTGACTTTTTTTTCTCTAATTCAGTTGGTTTTAATTCGTTTTTAGAGCAGGTTTGCTAGTTTTTAATTAGTTTTCATTTTTTTCCCAAATGCTTAGTTTTAGTTTAGTTTTAGTATTAATTGTAGTTTTGTCATATCTTTTCTTCTCCATCATATTCAAATCAATCCCAGACAGGACTCTGCTGCTTTAGTCTCCATGTTTCCAGGTAGAGTGGGGACCAGAAGACGACTGGAAACCACAAGTGAACACAAGTGACGGACCAAAAAGTGTCGTATGGTGCCGCTAGCTAAAATTGCTTGAGGGAAAGAAATCGATTTCGTATCAATCCGACATCGACAAAGATGAAAACGAAGGGAATTTGATCCATAATTTTGATCCGTTTTAGTTCGTTTTGTAAACACACAATACAGTTTCAGTTATGGTTTTTTCTTTTAACTATAGTTTTTATTTATTTCAGTTAACGAAAATGTTTTTTCAATTCTAGTTTTCATCATTTCATTAGTTTTCGTTAACGATAATAACCTTGCTCAGTACATGGCCCGACTATCTCGTGGCCTTGTTTTTATGTAGGATGAGCCTGGCTCCATATCGCACAGGTGTGAATAATGAAAGCAGACCTCAGAGCAGCGACAGCGCACAGATGAAGGGACAGCAAGTGATGTATTTTTAATCACCGATAAAGAACTGAAATAAACTTGTATGCTTAAGTCTGACCTGGATGATGAGGCGTCTCGCTGGGACCCTGGAAGCCAAGAGGATCCAGGACTGAGGGCAGACGACAGGATAAGAAGCACAGGTGTGAGCTGTTCAGAGGAGATGAGGCTGGAACGCTGGGGGGGTTCTGGTCTGGAGACTCACCTGAAGCAACGGCAAGAAACCAGTTAAATGGAGCAGGTCACACAGGAGTTTAGGAACACTGACGTTACAGCAAAGACTGGAGGAAACACAGGCGCTCCCATAGCGGCTGTAGGTGAACCTCCAACACACCTGACAGGGAGAGAGGGAGGAGCCAACACAGGAGGAGACGCACGGGGGGGCGGAGCCAAGAGGACAGTTAAACAGGAAAACACAAACACGCAGTGAGACCAGCTCCGATCACACAAAGGCAGACCACAAGACTGCACGATGTACGCAGGTGTCCGACTTCATCTGAACCAAGGTTCTAATAGTTTTGGATTTTTCATTCTGGTTTAGTTTTAGTTTTGACTTTTTTTTTCTCTAATTCAGTTTTAATGAGTTTTTGGAGCAGGTTTGATAGTTTTCATTAGTTTTTGTTTTTTCTAATTGCTTAGTTTTTTCATATCTTTAATCTTTCTCTCCATCACCGTCTTTCTCCCAACTTTAGTCTTCATGTTTCCGGGCAGAGTTAGGACCAGAAGACGACTCTTAACGACAAGTGACAAGAAGTGACGGACCGTCAAGTGTCATATGGTGCCACTAGCTAAAATTGCTTGAGCGAAATAAATCAATTTCATATCAGTCCGACGCTGACAAACATGAAAATGAAGGGAATTTTATCCATAATTTTTATAAGTTTTAGTTAGTTTTGTAAACACACAATACAGTTTCAGTTATCGTTTTTTCTTTTAATTATAGTTTTTTTTCAGTTAACAAAAATGTTTTCACCATTCTAGTTTTCGTCACTTCGTTAGTTTTCGTTAACGATAATAACCTTGTTTCGAATTCGAGAATCCTTTTGCAGTGCTGTGGAGCAAGGTTATTATCGTTAACGAAAAGTAAGGAAATGACAAAAACTAGAATTGTAAAAACTTTTTCGCTAACTGAAATAAATAAAAACTATAGTTAAAAGACAAAACCATAACCGACTGAAACTGTATTGTGTGTTTACAAAACTAACTAAAACAGATAAAAACTACGGATAAAATTCCCTTCGTTTTCATCTTTGTCGATGTCGGATTGATACGAAATCGATTTCTTTGTCTCTCTCAGTTTTCTGTGCTGTCTCCATACGACACTTTTTGCTCCGTCACTTGTGTTCACTTGTGGTTTCCAGTCGTCTTCTGGTCCCCACTCTACCTGGAAACATGGAGACTAAAGCAGCAGAGTCCTGTCTGGGATTGATTTGAATAGGAGCACAGAGAAGAAGAGAAAAGAGACCACTGAACTACAACTGAACTACAACTGAACTACAACTGAACTACAACTAAACTAAAACTAAGCATTTAAAAAATAATGAAAACTAATAAAAACTAGTAAACCTGCTTTAAAAACAAATTAAAAAGAACTGAATTAGAGAAAAAAAGTCACAACTAAATCAAACTAAACTAGAATGAAAAATCCAAAACCATTAGAACCTTGCTGCGGAGGCTAAACCGGTCCACTGTGGTGAAGAGGGAGCTAAGCCGAAAGGAGAAGCTTTCAATTTACCGGCGGGTCTACATTCCGACCCTCACCTAAGGTCATGAGAAAGAATGAGGTGTCGAGTACAAGCATCTGAAATGAGTTTCCTCCTCAGCCTGAGAGACAGGGGGAGGAGCCAGGACATGTGGGAGGGACTCAGAGTAGATCTGCTGCTCCTCCACATCCAGAGGAGCCAGTGGAGGTGGTTCATCTAGTGTGGATGACCTCCTGGACGCCTCCCTGGGGAGGGGTTAGGGGCGTGTCCGTCTGGGAGGAGACCTCAGGGCCGACCCAGGACACGCTGGAGGGATTCTGTCTGTGGTCTGAGAACGCCTCTGGGTTCTCCTGGAAGAGCTGGTGGAAGTGGGTGGGTAGGGGAGGGGGCAGTCTGGGCTCCTCTGTCCCCCCACCCCCACCCACCTGGACCTGGATAAGAGGAAGAAGACAAGTTTGAGTATGACGGGAATCATTTTGATGCTTTGTAGACACTTTATCAGGAATGTGTCTGCCTTCTTAGGCCTGTGTATCGGCAAGAATCTGGCAATACGCTACAAATCACAACACTAGGATCACCATACGATTTATCACGATATATCATGATACTGTTAAAAAAGCAATATTATTTCCTGGAAGAATGGAATTACACCAGAAATCTGCACAAATACTAAACACATTTTTATTTGATCCCAACAGGATCTAATGTTCTATCAGCAAATGTTCCAACTGTGTTCAAACTGAAATTCTGTTTTACAGACATTCCAGTTTCAGATCCTGTTCAGATGTTCAGATTCTATTAGTTCACAACTAACATCAGAACAGGATTTGAGTTCAATCCTAAGAAAGGAACTAATATTATTTAATAAGAGTGTTAAATATTAATAAAATATAAACGTCAAAGAAAAACAAAAAAACTAAAATGAAACTCCACAATATCTGTATTTGAATAAATACCTAAAAATATCGATGCAGTACTTTTTAATATTGGTACTGTATTGTGAAATGAAACATCAAGATATATTGCAGAACTGATGTTTTCTTACAGCCCTACTGAATAAACTACACAGACTGTGATACTGGACTCATCATGTACAGCTGTGAAGGCAGAGCATTCCTGCTGATGTGGAATATTATCATGGAAGCTTAAACCAACGCAGTGGAGGTGCTGCTGGGTCTTCTTGGTGATTATCCACAGGTGCTCTTTGGAAACTTGTGGTGTGTCTTATGATTTGGAGTAAAAAAAAAAAAAAAAAAAAAATTGCTTTAACAAGCAAGATTTGAAAAAAAAATTCCGAGACACACTAGGATTTGTGTAAAAGTAAAATGCCTTTATTTCTTCACAGCAATCATTTAAAATACAGCCAACGCGTTGTGACCTCTGGTCTTCATCAGGGCTTTTTTCACCAGTGGTGAAAAAAAATGTGGTAAAAATTGACCCAAAAGAGACACTGGAGGATGTATTTATTTATTTGTTTGTTTAGTTTTCTCTTCGTTTTCTTCAGTTTGGTTTGGTTGTTACTACTTGCTCAACTCTGGCCACAGGGGTTTTGTAATCGTTTTGTCGTCCGTCTGTCCATCTGTCTGTCCGTCCACTCTGGCTGAGGGGTTATGTTTAACCTTACGGTCCACTTAGGAGACGACAACTTGTCACAGAAAAACATTTAGAGCAAGAACATTTGTAATTTTCAGTCTACATCAGGGATGTCAAACATACGGCCCAGGGCCAGAACCGGCCCACTGAAGGTTCCAGTTTGGCCCAGAGCGTGGATCTGCAAAACAGAGACATGACACTGAAAATATGAACAGTCCAGAGTGTCAAACTGCATTATGGAAAAAATATGCACAATTACAGACTATTCTCACAATAAAATGTGAATAACCTGAACTAATATGAATAACCTGTAATGTTTTCAGAAAAAAAAGTTCAAATGCACTGCACTGTGTTTGTTTGTTTGTCAACACTTTAGCAGCAAAACTATTGGTTGAATTCATACCTAACTGGGTTTATAAATTACCAGTGACCCAGAATAAATGTGATTCTATTTTGGGAAAAGTAGGTCAAAGTTAAAATTTTTCTATGAATTTATATAAAAAAAAATACCCCCCATTTACATATAATAGATGAATTTGTCTATGCTGTCTTTGTCTATGCTTACATCAGCACACACATAGACCTGATCAGGGTGTGATTTGTCAAGAAAAAAAAAAAAACAGAGGGCTGGATGTTTTTGGGTTTTTTTAAATCATGAAAAAACAACCAATCAATAGGCCTAATAGTTTTTTGAGTTAACAGTAGGTCCTATTACATGTCCAGCAGATGGACGTTCATCTTTAATGCAAACAAAAAATACATGAAAAATGTAATTTTCTGCACCTGTGATGTGGGCGTGGCCTAATGAAGTTTCATTACCATGGATAAGGGCCGATCACATGGTAGAGAATTTATGACCGACAGGAAACTCAGACTAAAACAGAACCTGAAGCCTAATCCATCCAGATGCAGCTGAACATGTCCACTGGTACCCGCAGACGTACGGCCGTACTATGAGCAGGTTAGTGGGTCACCTGGGGTCGAGTTGGGGGGGGGTCAAAAAAACATTATTTTTTGTTTATGTTTTATTTATTATTATTATTTAACACTGTTTGATTAAATAATGGTTATTTAAATCATCCTAAAAGCACTTTTTACTGTCTGGTAGTTCCTTTAGAAACTAGGAGTATTAGAAACATTCTGTGACATAGCATTAAATCCTGTTGTGATCAAATAAAAATGTGTTTAGTATTTGTACATATTTCTGGTGTAATTAATTTCTTCCAGGAAATAATCTTAAAAAACAAAAGAAACAAACTAAACATTGCTCTTTTTAACAATAGCATGATATATCATGATATATTGTATCGTGATCCTAGCATTATGATTTGTACACTCTAAAAAATATCTGTAATTTAACAGAATTTTCACTGTTTATTTCACAGATTTTTCCTCTATTTTCAAGATACAGGAAAATATCAATGAAATGACAGTAACAGTCTGTGATTTTATATGTCAAATGTAAAATAATATGAAAAAACTTACTGAATAACCATAAAATTTTCATTTTTTAATTTTTTTTTTTTTTTTCACAGAAAAATACAGCTAAAGTACATTTGCAAATGTATCATAATTTCACAAATATTTCTTTTCTATTTATGAGATTAAACTGTTAATTTAAAGTTTAATACTGTAAAAAAAAAAAAAAAAAAGAGATAAAATTACTGACAATTAACCGTAACAGAAGTATTTGTTCTGTCAGTTGAACCAGACTTGTTTTTTAATTGACAAATATCTTGTGTAATTACAGGAGGTTTCACAACAAAAATGCTGAATAAATGTATTTTTGTGAATGTATAACATGTCAATATTCTTTATTAAACATTAAAAAGTAAAAAAAAAAAAAGCAAAATCTCATGCAAAGTTAGGGCAAAAAAACTGTATTTTAATAATGAAAAATGTACGTATTTTTATGAGATGGTTATTTTCCGTTATTTAACAGTATTTTTTTGGTGCCCCAGCTGCCGGAATATTACTGTTTTTTTTTCATTTTTAATTTTTTTTACAGTGTATGGTATTGCCAGATTCTTGCCATTACACAGCCCTACTGATCACCCCGTCCATGACATATGTGCTGTTCATAGCGACTAAACCTGTATTTGAATGTGTTTTTCCCGTAGCGCTCCCACTGCTTCTTATTTGGGTTTGTACATTCATTTCTGGACACGTACCTGCAGCTCAGCCGATAACACTCGCACACATAATAACGTTTCCATATTCTGTCCTGAGTGCATTTTCCTGGCTTCACTGCCTGGTGGCTTTCACGATGATGGAGTCAGACACAAGCTGCTATGAGAACATTTCCGCATAGATGCAGTTTGTGTGTGTGTGTGTGTGTGTGTGTGTGTGTGTGTGTATGCACGCAGCCTCACACACACACACACACACTACACTGAGGATGATACACCTGTCATCCAGATTTGCTCAGATTGCTGCTCCGCTGTGCTCGACCTTACTTTGTAATCAGCAGGTACAGACAAGGCTTTACTCCACAAAGGTACAAACACACTGTGATATTCACACAAACACACAAACTGCTCTCCTGTACTCCCCCACACCATCATTAAGACCATGATGTAAGCTTTGGCAAGGCAGCTCACAACGTCTGATAACACCAGACAGAATCACTTGTGATCCTCTCACCCCCCCCCCACCCCACCCCTACCCAAACACCCACACAAACCTCCCTCCCTCCCTCCTTGCCTCTCTCACATCCACCTTTCCTATAATCCCCCGAAGATGCGCTTCAAAAGGCGATGGAGGCCCTTTTTTTTTTGGCGTCCGAATGCAAGTTGGCATCAGTGTTTGCAGTGTATTGCATCAGCATGCACACAAACACACTACCGTACATAAGGGGGGGGGGGGGGGCAGGCATGGGATGGTGCTTTTGTCACTAATAGCATCACGTGGTTCAGAGATCCCAACATCCCTAGAGATGGGTTACCTGGCCCTGAATGCAACACCTGCCTTTGTGTTTCCATGTTGTTGATTTGTGCTGAGTCACATGCACTTGGACCAGGGGGTCAAACATGCGGCCCAGGGGCCAAATGCGGCCCATGGGATGACTTTGCGAAGTGCAAAAATTCCACAGTCCAGGCTGTGGAACTCATTTTAGTGTGGGTTCCACATCCAGACCAATCTGATCTACAGTCCAAGAAGAACAGCAGAAGAACCCACAGAAAAGAAGGACTGCAGATTTACTACTGGGTTTGATGGAAAAAATAATATTACATTATGTCTGTAAATAATGACAACTGCAAATTTTTGTCTTTGTTTTAGTGCAAAAAATCACATTAAATTCTGAAAATCTTTCCATTTCCAAACTCTCCTGTACCAATAAAATGTGACTAACCTGAACAAATGTGTCCAACCTGAAATGTCTGTATTAAATTCAGTCCAGTTTGAACTCTTTTCTTCCTGTTCCTCAGTGTTTAGTGTCTTTGGAGATCTGATCCAGAATGCACATGGACTAATGAGAAGTGGAGGAAGAAGACTGAGAAAATTACACAAAATTTTCTTAATGAATTTCATTTTTTTTCTCCAAGGTTATTTACATGTTTTTTGTTTGGATAGTTGATAAAAGTGGGCGACACGGTGGTGCAGTGGTTAGACCTGGTGCCTCACAGACAGAAGGTCCTGGGTTCAATTCCAACCCCAGTCCATGGGGCTGGGACCTTTCTGTGTGGAGTTTGCATGTTCTCCCCGTGTCTGCGTGGGTTCTCTCTGGTACTCTGGCTCCTCCCACCATCCAAACACATGCACTGATAGGTTAACTGGTTAATCTAAATCGTCCATAGGTGTGAATGTGACAGTGATTGTTTGTCTCTATATGTTCAGTCTGTGATGAACTGGAGACTTGTCCAGGGTGTACCCCGCCTTCACCCAGAAGTAGCTGGGATAGGCTCCAAGAGACCCCCATGACCCTAGTGAGGATGAAGTGGGTTCAGAAAATGAATGAAAGGGTTTATAAAAGTAAGTATTTTCATAATTTACTGGGGGGGGGGGGTTTGCACTAAAACACAGACATAAATTGTCAGTTGTTATTTCTGGGTTCTTCTGTTCTTATTTTCCTGGTTGGGTCCACTGCAGATCAGATCAGGCTGAATGTGGAACCTGAAAGAACAGGAGTTGGAGAACCCTGACTTGGACCGTCTGCACTGTGTTTATGTGATGTGGTTTTCATGTGTCGACAGGTTTGGGTTCTGGATCAGAAAGGACGGTTGTCGACGTTAATGAGCTAGGAATGACAGATAAGAAAAGACAAGATAAAGATGAAGACAAAATAAGATTAGACGAGTGCGTTGACCTGTGGGGAAGCCCAGGGAAAAGATGTGAGTCTGTATTTAATAAGTACTGACATAAAAACTGTCTGGTAAATCAGTCTTTAAAATTTAAATGACAATTAATATATTAATACTGATATGTAAGGACTGAAGGTAGTAAATGTGTCGTTCCTGTTTTCAACTTCATTTCCTGTTATGCAGTGTGGAACTGCACTTCCCATCGACTTATGGGCATAGCAATGTGATTGTAAGAATATTACATTCTGAATGACTAATATCTGCTAAAATACTGGTCCTATTAATTTACTGTTTTCACTAGTCTGTTCACTGACCAAAAATACATAAATACGACAAACTGCAGCGGTCAGCTGTGTACGGAGTTAGTGTGATGCCCAAGACACACACACACACACACACACACACACACACACACAAAATAATAATTACTACTACTACTACTACTACTACTACTACTACTACTACTACTACTAATAATAATAATAATAATAATAATGTTGAAGTGATTATCTGAAACTGAAAAACAGAGATAGTTCCATTTGTTTTAGGGGAGTGTCATTTGGATCTATTACAACTGATGGAACTAAAATCAGAAAAAAAGGAAGAAAGGGAAACTTTAATTATAGGAACAATTAGATGAGTTTGATGAGTCTGATTTTGACAGTGTCACAGGTGTGATTAGAGGACGATATTGATTCGTTTGAAGGCCTCATATGTATTCGTCAGTCCTCATGGAGGCTGATTTTGTAGTTTGAGAATAAAACATGATGGAATCAGCCCTGGGTTCCTCTCATGAAGACACATCCTTCAGATAAACTTACACAATCCTCTGTGGAACTCCACTCATCTCCAAACAATGAACAGATGCACTCTGGGGGAATTCCCTAAAGCAGCTTTCATGAGTTCTGCCCTTCCAAAGAAAGCAGTGCTCAGTTAATATTTACAGGCACTGAAATGCACCGCATAACCTCACAATATGATTAATGACTGCTTCTGTTTCCTGTAGATTCAAACCTGCACCACAGGGGGTCCACCTGGGTCAGGACCGGTTCTGGAGGACGATCAGAATACTTGAATCCCAGTGGAAAATTAGTGGGTGTTACAGTCACTCCATCTGAGTACAATCAAAAAGAACTGGAAGAAATGATCAAAAACAACAGAGAAAGAGAAAATAAAAGTTAAAAAAAAGCACTGTGTTCTGGCCCCCTGAGCGGTGCCCCCTTCAGGCTCAGGTCCTCTACCACAGACCTGGAGCCTGAGGGTTCAGGATCTGAGCTGGTCCATGGACTGAACTCAACACACACATCTGTCAGAGACACACACTCAGCTGGGCTTTACTGCCCCTACTGCCCCCAGCGCCATATATATATATATATATATATATATATATATATATATATATATATATATACATATATATATATATATATATATATATATATATATATATATATATATATATATATATATACATATATATATTATATATATATATATATATACATATATATATATATATATATATATATATATATATATATATATGTATATGTATATATACACACAGTATATACTGTATATATATATATATATATATATATATATGTATGTATTGTATGTATATATATATATACACACAGTATATACATATATATATATATATATATATATATATATATATATATATGTATTGTATGTATATATATATACACACAGTATATACTGTGTATATATATATTTATGTATATATACACACACACACCCCGACCCACCCATAGATAGATGTGATTGTAAATGTGAACTCCATGAACCATCTACAGCAGACTGACTGAACGTCTGCTCCAACACGTGGGTCAGTTTGTCTCAGTAGAGTTGGCGTTAACGCACATGAACTAACGGTCAGTTGGGGACAGTTGAAACTGTTGAAGGGGTTTAATAAACCCATTAAGTGCAGATATATTCACTTCTTTAAGGTGTCTGTTCATGCAAAATGAAATGTGATTGATATAGATGAAAAATGAATGATATTTAATTGTGATTAGTTGAAATTAATCCACCGCAACCCTGTGATTAATCTGATTACATTTTTAAAAAAAAAATCATTTGACAGCATTTATACACAGAATTAGAACAGCAATTTGTACAATATGTACTAGGCAATATATTATCAATATGAAAATTAAAGAAATAGAAATATATCTGTTAAGTGTGCAATGGGAAGGGGATCACTGGGACATAGCGTTACTATTTAAATTATACCTTTGATATGACGTTTTACAAAAGAGAACTTTTCAACATGTGTAAAATCTTTAATTATTCATTTTTCTCTGTTCGAGCACAAAAGGCCACCTGCCAACAGGAGCCAAGTGTGTCAAACCAAAACTACATCACATCTATGACATGGACAGGGTGAAGAATGTCTGACTTTAATAGGATTTTATTATTTAAATCTAAGGAATTTTTCACTGTCAGTATAACTGAAGTATGTGGTGGGAGGACAGACACCTGCTGCAAATATTACTGACTCCTGTTTGAACCACCGACACTGGGAATGGACACCAATAATACATGAAGTTTACACTGGAGAGGAGAACTGTGTCTGACACATTCTGCTGAAACATGTGACAGATACTGGAAACATGTGACAGATACTGGAAACATGTGACAGATACTGGAAAAACCTGGAAACAGTTTCTGAATCAGACTTTCCAGTGACTGCTGGTTCCATTCCTCTCCAGTTCTTCAGTTGTAATTATTACTGATGTCATTTGGATCTGCTGAACTGCCTGTCCACCCTTTTATCCACATGCTCTAGTCAGTCTGTTGTCTCTGCGTTATTAAAATGAAAACTGTCCAATAAAAAGACAGTACTAAAACAGTCTCCTGTGGCAGAGCTGGAACTGTGAATGTGCTCCTCCTAAAAATGGATGAAAGGCTGAACCCTTGGTGTGGACTCCCAGGTGTGACCCTACAGTCCACCTGGGTCTGGGGGGGTCAACTCTGGAGCTGTTTACTCGTACTCATCTTCAGCTTCCTCTTATCCGGGGGGGTGGGGGTGGGGTGGGTGTTGACATTGTTTGGTGAAAATTGGTTCGATTTCTGGTAACACGTCAAATTTCAGTTTAGACCCACACAGTCGTATGGAGTTCAGCTGTCGAGTGGGAAGTCATGATTCAGAATATGTTGCAGTTTTACTTCAGTAAAGTGTTTTTTTTAATGAAACTGGTCTCCGACACTGTACTGAAAATGTATTTAAAATACATCGCACCGAAGACCCCTGGACTGAAAATGTACCGAACTGAACTATTTCTGTACCATTCCAGCCCTCATATACATACACACATAAATATAGTAAACAGGCTGACAGTGGATGTGAACACATTCAACAGTCATTATAACCAGGTCATTTCACACATACCCACACACACTGGCGGTCTGTGAAACACACACACACACACACACACACACACACACACACACACACACACACACACAGCAGGTGTGTCTAAACGCTGTAAGGTTGTGTAGATGTGTGTGTGTGTGTGTGTGTGTGTGTGTGCTTGAAAGGATCTTTGACTAAACCCAATTGATGATGCGCTGCTGGATGGGCGCTCTGCTAAACGTATGACACACCTGGCAGCTTGTGGGACATCTGTTGCACTCAATTACATCACTATGTGTGGAGAGTGAGCATGTGAAGTACTCAGACACTCTGAACCTGTTTGGATTTGACACGTTCCAAGTGCAGTTTGAAGTGAAGTGTCTTTAGTCGTCGGCTCCGGCAGTTCTGTGAGTTATCGGCGCTGACGTGTCAGGAGGTAGAGGCCACTCTTTTCTAAAACTGTGACTGCAGCGCATCGAAGATGAGAAGAAGACATGATCACAGTAATGACTATGATGCACATCATCCAAAGAACTGTATTCATTCATTTTTGCTCTGTTGTCTTTGAAATTTTATCTACGAACCAACATGAAACATCATATATATCATTAAAAAAACATCGGTTTTAAACAGCTAGTGTAGAAAATGCTCTTTTTCTATTCACACATGTAGAACTGGTAAATATAAACATATATATATATATATATATATATATATATATATATATATATATATATATATATATATATATATATATATATATATATATAAAACACATTAAGTGCATAAATATTCACTTCTTTTATGAGTTTGTTCATGGAAAGTCAAAAATCATTAATATAGATTAAAAATGAATGATATCAAATTGTGATTAATCAAAATTAATCCACAGCAACCCTGTGGTTAATCTGTTTAACATTTTAATCATTTGACAGCAGTAATATATATAGGACATGCTATTGAAAACATAAGTCAATAAGTAAACAATAACGATCATAATAGTAATTGTAAATCAACATATATAAATATATCTGTTTCCAGTCTGATTATTTAATACAAATAAGCAGAAACCTGAACTTTTCTGGAGGTTAAAGCACAATTAGAACAGCAGATTTGTACAATGTGTGTGCAAAATCTTGGTGCATGTTTTTATGTGATTATAAGGAGGATTTATACAATCTGAATACTATATATCTGACATGTATAAATACATACTGTATATATACATGTCATATAGACATGACTTGCAGTTGTTCATTTATATGCTCCATTGTCTCATATTTCAGAAACAGTTTGTTTATGGACTCTGGTGGAATGATGAAGACACAGTGTTTAAACCTGATTGACCAAACCGTAGAAAAACAATCTACTGAGGAAAAAACAGACGTGGATTCAAAGGGAAGTCATTTCAGAGTTGTGACGCCAAGGAGATGGGAATTCTGTTAAGAGCAGATTCCCCTAAAAATTCAAAGGAACACACTGTGGTTCAACTGCGACCATACATGTTCTGTTCAAAGAGGATTCTGGAGCCGAAGGGGTACCTGAGAGCGGCGACCTGGGACCTGGGACCCAGGACCTGGAACCTGAGACCTGGAACCTGGTACCTGAGACCTGGAACCTGGGACCTGGAACCTGAGACCTGGAACCTGGTACCTGAGACCTGGTACCTGGAACCTGGAACCTGAGACCTGGGGTACCTGGACCTGGGACCTGGTACCTGGAACCTGGAACCTGGGACCTGAGACCTGGTACCTGGAACCTGGGACCTGGTACCTGGAACCTGGAACCTGGGACCTGAGACCTGGTACCTGGGATCTGGTATCTGGAACCCGGTACCTGGAATCTAGGACCTGGAACCTGGTACCCAGCACTTGGGACCTGGTACCTGGTCCGTCTGTATTATACAGACCACTGCACATGAAGGTCAGTGTTTAAATCTAAAGTTTTGGTCTTTTTTGGGTTTGTATTAGTTTGGAACTGCAGTGGGAGCGGTGCTAATTCTGTTTGGTAAATTGTGCCTCAGTTTCTCGTCGCTGTATCGTGACACTGATGTTTGTCAGGACGTGTTGGTGTGAGGCAGTGTGTGTCACAAGGTGTGGGTTGGCTTTACCCAGGACACCACACATCACATTCAATCTGTGCTGCGATGTCCGAGTTCCACAGAAGGCGCTCGCTCGTCAACTTACTCAGTGTTTTCTCACCAGCGTGGGCTGCGGCTCCGCTCGCCACGGCAACAGCTCTTATTGATTTCATGTATCATAATATTAATTAAAATCACTTTGACAAAAAACACACTGTAATACCCCATTAATTGATACAAGGGAAATTAGGCCACAGTTGCTACAAAGCAGTGCACGACTTTATTGCTTACAAATCATTACCATTTAGCTGACAAGCAATTCCATTATGATGATGAATCACATTAATGGTTATTTAAGATGCTTCTGAGAACGGCCTGGCCTGGTGTTAGGCAGGAGTGGAGGCAGAGCGCAGGGCTGGGCTGAGGACGACCAAGACAGACATATAGGGCAGGGGTCTCAAACATGTGGGCCGGGGGCCAAATGTGGACCACCAAAGGTTCCAATCCAGCCCCAGGGATGAATTTACAAAGTGCAAAAATTCCACAGATTCATTTTAGTTCAGGTTCCACATCCAGACCAATGTGATCTACAGTCAAATAACAACAGCAGAAGAACCCACACAAAAGAATGACTGCAGATTTACTACTGGGTTTGATGGGAAAAATAATATTACAATATGTCTATAAATAATGACAACTTCAAATTTTTGTCTTTGTTTTAGTGTAAAAAATAACATTAAATTATGAAAATATTGACATTTACAAACTCTCCAGTAACAATAAAATGTGAATAACCTGAACAAATATGAACAACCTGAAATGTCTAAAGAAAATTAAGCACAATTTGAACAATTTGAACTCTTTTCTTCCTGTTCCTCAGTGTTTAGTGTCTTTGCAGATCTGATGCAGAATGCACATGGACTAATGATCATTTTAAATCAAAGCTGTTTTTGTTCTGTATTTTATCTGCATATTTAAAGATCTGCTTTTCTGTTGATGATGACTGTGTATTTATGGCATTTTTGCACATTATTATAATTATTGCATGGTTGCACATTTGTAGGCTAATTAATTGGCCTAAGCCATAATAACCATAAGCCATAATAAACAGCAATTATTAATAATTGCTGTTTACTTCTCTGCTGTTTATTTTCTTTAAAGGTTTTCACCTAAAGACCTAAAGCTACAGACTGCAGACTAAGTAGATATGTGCTCCAACTTATGTCACTGCTACCACACCACTGTTGATCTGAAAAACTGTGGATCCAAGCCTCTGAACTTTAATAAAGAAAAAAAAGAGAAAGGAGAAATTAAAAAAAAAAAAAAAAAGAGGAAAGACTCATTCTGTGAAGTCCAGGTACTTAAACCTCAAGCAGACGTTCATTCCCTTTATTCAAGCTGGGGAAAATAGCACAAGTTAAACAACAAAAAACAACAACACAAGTTGACACCCACCACTAGTATATATATATATAAAAAAAACAGACAACTCCAATGACACCTACAAACAAACAACAGACGACCATTCTGAAGCATTGAGGCTTTGATAATACGTGTTTTGTTTGAAGTTGTACCAAGGTTCTAATAGTTTTGGATTTTTCATTCTAGTTTAGTTTTGACTTTTTTCTCTAATTCAGTTTGTTTTAATTCATTTTTGGAGCAGGTTTACCAGTTTTTATTAGTTTTCATTTTGTTTCTAAATGCTTAGTTGTAGTTCAGTTGTAGTTCAGTGGTCTCTTTTTTCTTCTTCTCTGTGGTCGTATTCAAATCAGTCCCAGACAGGACTCTGCTGCTTTAGTCTCCATGTTTCCAGGTAGAGTGGGGACCAGAAGACGACTGGAAACCACAAGTGAACACAAGTGACGGAGCAAAAAGTGTCGTACGGTGACGCTAGCTAAAATTGCTTGAGGGAAATAAATCGATTTCGTATCAATCCGACATTGACAAAGATGAAAACGAAGGGAATTTTATCCATAATTTTTATGTTTCAGTTAGTTTTATAAACACACAATACAGTTTCAGTTAGTTATCATTTTTTTCTTTTAATTATAGTTTTTATTTATTTCAGTTAACGAAAATGTTTTTTCAATTCTAGTTTTCGTCATTTCGTTAGTTTTCGTTAACGATAATAACCTTGGTCTCAACACCCCCTGCGGTACCGCCCCCATTGGGAAACACTGTTCTATGGACTTTGTGCACACCCACTACTTCCTGAACTTCAGGTGGTCCTTTATTTCCTGTCTGTCATTATTGACACACGGTTTAATCCAGGTGTGTCTGCTGTGTCTTGTTATGATTACTGATTAATTAGACACACCTGGATTAAACCGTGTGTCCAATAATGACAGACAGGAAATAAAGGACCACCTGAAGTCTACGAAGTAGTGGAGCTGTGCTTAGAGCCCACTGGAATCACCTCAGGGGTCATATCAAGAGATCGCTTAAAACCAGCTGGCCCCCCTGTTGACCCCCCTGACCCCCCCGCTCTAGTGGACTGTGTTTTTTATTGAGCCTGGGTCCAGATCAGGGTCTGGAAAAGCAGCAGGGGTCCAGGGAAAGGCTCAGAGTTAAGGCAGTGGTCCCCAGTGATGGGGGCCATATGACATGCAACTGGGAAGGGGGGATGGGTGGAGTGGTGGGTGGTGGGGGGTGGGGTGGGGTGGGGTCTCCAATATCAGCCCATATCTGCTGGAAAAGGCCTGAGGCTGTTTCTGTAACAGGGGAAGGATTTCAAACATGCCCCCACACAGACCTTCAGCCAAGGACACAGTCACCCTGGACTTGCACAGACCCCCAGCCCACCCCCTCCCCACCCCAGCCCACCCCCACCCCCTCCTCAGGGGGTGCAGTGGGAGGACAATTGAGACTGTCAGAGGAGAGAGGGAGGGGGAGGGAGGGAGGGAGATGGGGCGAGTGTGAGCGAGGAGGCGGGATTGTAGAGGAGGGTGGAAAAGCTCACACTTTGTTTCCCGCACGAATGCACAGCAGCAGCAGCGCCGCCACCACCACCACCACCACCGCCACCACCACCTTCTACTGCTCTGAACTTCTACAACAACAGGCAAAGTCACAGCCAAGGACTGGAGAACAAAGTCACACAAGCTTCAAAGTCAAGGGAGACGGCAAGAGCCAGGACTAAAATTACACCAGTCCAACATTTAGCCTCAAACACAGACTGAGCAGGAAGAACAGGAAGAACATGAAGAACAGGAAGAACATGAAGAACAGGAAGAACTGGCAGAACATGAAGAACAGGAAGAACTGGAAGAACATGAAGAACAGGAAGAACATGAAGAACTGGAAGAACATGAAGAACAGGAAGAACAGGAAGAACTGGCAGAACATGAAGAACAGGAAGAACTGGAAGAACATGAAGAACAGGAAGAACATGAAGAACAGGAAGAACTAGAACAGGAAGAACAGGCTGAGCAGGAAGAACAGGAAGAACATGAAGAACTGGAAGAACAAGAAGAACACGAAGAACATGAAGAACAGGAAGAACACGAAGAGCATGGAGAACAGGAAGAACAGGAAGAACATGAAGAACACGAAGAACAGGAAGAACATAAACATGAAGAACATGAACATGAAGACCATGAACTTGAAGAACATGAAGAACATGAACATGAAGAACATGAAGAACACGAAGAACATGAACATGAAGAACATGAAGAACACGAAGAACATGAACATGAAGAACATGAAGAACACGAAGAACATGAACATGAAGAACAAGAGGAACATGAAGAACATGACAATGAAGGCTGAGCAGCTGCAGCAGGAAGGACATGGGGTTCAGTAAGAGGGGTCTGACCATGTAAAGGAATATATGTGCATGTGTACAATGAGTTTTTATTTTATTTATTTATTTATTTATTAAGAAAGAAAGTATGACGGTTCTTAACCATAAAAAGGAATATATGTTCATGTATATGATGTGTTTTTAGATTCTTTTTCTTTCTTTCTTGCTTTCTTTAGAAGGCAAGAAAGAAAGTAATAAGACAGTTTTTAACCATCAAAAGGAATACATGTGCATGTGTGTCTTATCTGTTTTTTTTTGTTTGTCACTTAAGTTTTTATTGAAATTTTTTACACATATTTGACAAAACAATAAAAATGAAAAGGAACTTACCAACATTGCTTGGGTACTTTATACATATTTCAACACATTTTTATCCAGTCTTTCCATCATTCTTCACTGTGTCAACAGTCCATTTATTCCACTTTTTGTCCATTTGTGCTTCCTGTAGTCTCAGTCTGAGTCACCCCTTCCATTCTATATATTCCATCTGTAATTGTGATCCACTGCTCCTGTGTCGGTGCTTCTGTCCTTCCCCAGTTCCTTGTAATAGTTTTTTTGCAGCCACTAAAAATATCATAACCAAGTATATGTCGTTTTCCGCTACATTTCCTTCAGATAAGTTACAAAAATACAGAATATCAGGGATGTAATGATTACTGGTAGAACGATAAACCGCAGTACAATTGCAGACAGTTAGTATTACCGTTTAAATTCTAATTATCATAACTGTGTTTGATTATCGCACTTTTCCAGAAAAAACGTCACTAAGATCTGCTTTTATGTCCAATATTTGAGTATAGTTTTAATTTATTGCAATTTTAATTTTCTATACCTAATATTTGGAACCGATATTCAATATTTTAAAGTCTTTGAAAAGGTTTGTTAAGCATCTGTGTGTTATTTATGCAATAAATTATATACATTTTTCAAATTGGATTTTATATATATATATTTTGTGTTTTTTGTCCTTTTATGTTTTTATAGTAGGTTAAAGTGAAAAAATAAAAAGACAGATGATATAAATGAAGTTGTGCTGAAAAAACAGATCCCAAACATGGGCATAGTAAACATTTGTTTACATAGTATAGAAAGGCAGAATCATAAGGACTGAAAAACAGACAAAATAGGCTCAGACCACTAAGGGTTAATATTTGAATGTTTCTGCAACAGAAGGAACATTGTGCCAATTATTTTATTTTACTTTATTTTTTTACAAAATACAACTTGGTTAAATTATTTCAGTGTGTGTATTAGTACTTTTGGAACATCCTGAGCACAATTTAAACAGTACCTTAATAATAATGATAACCGTGATATGAAATTTTCATATGGTTCCACCCCTAGCCGTATGTTTCATTTCATTTCATTTTATTTATGTAGACAGGGACAATGCACATTATACCTTAAACAGGACAGATGCAGTGTGCCAGGTTCTAGCACTAGTGTTAATTTCCACCTGTAGTCCCTGGGCAGGCTGATGCTATTATTAAAAAAACAGACATTAATAAAAACTAAAACATTAAAAAACAGTAAAAAATGCATATTTCTAACTCCATCTGTATAAAATATTCATTCAACCATTCACTCCTCTTCATCCCACTGCAGTCTGTCTCACATTCTGAACATGTTTACGAGGGCTGTAAGAAAATATTAGTTCTGCAATATATCGCGATATTTCATTTCACAATACTGTATCAATATTAAAAAGTACTGTATCAATATTTTGAGGTATTTATTCAAATGCAAACATGGCAGAGGTTAATTTTTTGTTTTTCATTTTTTTCTTTATATTTTTTGGGAATCCTGCAAGCTCTTCTATTTATATATTCATAGGGGTATTTTTCTGTGTTGTTTGTAAACTAAAACAGTAATTCATTAATGTTAAAACTGTATTCATCCAGATCCTGCATTTTGAGTTTTTATAGAGAAAAGTTTTGTGATATAGAATTAGATCCTATTCTGATCAAATACAAATTTGTTTAGTTTTAGTGCATATTTCTGGTGTAATTACATTTTCCAACAAATGATCACTTAAAAAAAGAAACAAAACAACCTAAAAATATTGCCTTGTTAACAGTATTGTGATATATCGCAATATATCGTATCGTGATCCTAGTATTGTGATATGTATTGTATCGACAGATTCTTGCCGGTACACAGCCCTAATGTTTCCATTCCATTCCGGCTACAGGTTTGTGTGACAGTAGATGTTGTTTCACCACCTGACACCTGTGGGCTAAAGGGTTGCAGGCTGAAACACTGCCCCCCCCCGCCCCCCCCCAGGACTGGGGAACAGGACTGGGTTTCGTCATTGTGCTGAATACAGTGTGAACATGTACTAAGTGTTGTGCGATACTTGTGTGCTCTAACAAACACAGTGTAATGTGCGCCATCCGTCATTCTGGCGTGTTTGTGGGTTGTGCCATTGTTTACCTTATTTACCCTCTCCTATGAATTCCCTTCTTTTATTGGACGTCTGCTTCTCATGCAGAGGGATTCCACCTGCACATGACCGCCGTCTGACTCACAACAGTACAACTCCATCCATGGCGCTGCGTGACCCTCCTGGTTATGAAGGTTTGTGTTGTTTACCAGCGGGCCGGCCGTCCACTCTATCACACATTAACCCTGGGGCCCAGCTAACGAGCTTTGGCTCACGCCGCTCTCCAGCCTCATTAAGGAAACACTAACTGCAGCCGTAGGTACAGCGCCTGGCTCACATAATACAGTCCATGTTGTTACTGCCATACATGCAGCCGGCTAACGCACACACACACACACACACACACACACACACACACACACACACACACACATACACACACACGCACACACACACACCATGTCCTCTCCTGCTCATTCAATTAAGACAGTGTGTGGAGGTTAAGACGAGCGTCTGGGGACCAGGGCAGGGGAGATAAATACCACTATTTCCAATCCGCCGTTCAATACCCGCAGAGGGAAGAGGTGTGCAGCGAGGCGGAGCTTTGACAGGAGCCTCACGGTGTTTGGACGACGACGTACACCTGCTGAAGAGAACACCAGTTCATCCTGTGGTGGAGCTGAGATGGAAGGCGTCTACATGAAGTGTTTCCATACATGTTAGGGCTGTCAGATGAACACCGATGAATCCATCCTCCTGATTACATATGGAGGGATTATTCTGTGTGAATGCACTAACTCTGACAGCCCTAATTCTATTCTATTCTATTCTATTCTATTCTATTCTATTCTATTCTATTCTATTCTATTCTATTCTCATTTATTCTATTCTATTCTATTCTATTCTATTCTATTCTATTCTATTCTATTCTCATTTATTCTATTCTATTCTATTCTATTCTATTCTATTCTATTCTATTCTATTCTATTCTATTCTCATTTATTCTATTCTATTCTCATTTATTCTATTCTATTCTGTTCTGTTCTATTCTATTCTCATTTATTCTATTGTATTCTGTTCTGTTCTATTCTATTCTATTCTCATTTATTCTATTCTCATTTATTCTATTCTATTCCATTCTATTCGGTTTTGTTCTTTTCTATTCTATTCGGTTTTCTTCTATTCTATTCGGTTCTATTTTATTCTATTCTCATTTATTCTATTCTATTCTATTCTATTCAGTTTTGTTCTATTCTATTCTATTCTCATTTATTCTATTCTATTCGGTTTTGTTCTATTCTATTCTATTCTATTCTATTCTCATTTATTCTATTCTATTCTATTCTATTCTATTCTATTCTATTCTATTCTCATTTATTCTATTCTATTCTATTCTATTCTATTCTATTCTATTCTCATTTATTCTATTCTATTCGGTTCTATTCTATTCTATTTTATTCTATTCTATTCTCATTTATTCTATTCTATTCGGTTTTGTTCTATTCTATTCTAATTTATTCTATTCTATTCTATTCTCATTTATTCTATTCTATTCTATTCTATTTTGTTCTATTCTATTCTATTCTATTCAGTTTGTTCTATTCTATTCTATTCAGTTCTATTCTATTCTATTCAGTTTTGTTCTATTCTATTCTATTCAGTTTTGTTCTATTCTATTCTATTCTCATTTATTCTATTCTATTCTCATTTGTTCTATTCTATTCGGTTTTATTCTATTCTTTTCTATTCTCATTTATTCTATTCTATTCTCATTTATTCTATTCTATTCGGTTCTATTCTATTCTATTCTATTCTATTCTATTCTATTCTCATTTATTCTATTCTATTCGGTTTTGTTCTATTCTATTCTATTCTCATTTATTCTATTCTATTCTATTCTATTCTATTCTATTCTCATTTATTCTATTCTATTCTCATTTATTCTATTCTATTCGGTTCTATTCTATTCTATTTTATTCTATTCTATTCGGTTTTGTTCTATTCTATTCTAATTTATTCTATTCTATTCTATTCTATTCTCATTTATTCTATTCTATTCTATTTAGTTCTATTCTATTCTATTCAGTTTTGTTCTATTCTATTCTATTCAGTTCTATTCTATTCTATTCAGTTTTGTTCTATTCTATTCTACTCTCATTTATTCTATTCTATTCTATTCTCATTTGTTCTATTCTATTCGGTTTTATTCTATTCTTTTCTATTCTCATTTATTCTATTCTATTCTCATTTATTCTATTATATTCGGTTTTGTTCTATTCTATTCTATTCTATTCTATTCGGTTTTGTTCTATTCTATTCTATTCTCATTTATTTTATTCTATTCTTTTCTATTCTATTCTCAGTTATTCTATTCTATTCGGTTTTGTTCTATTCTATTCTATTCTCATTTATTCTATTCTATTCTATTCTATTCTATTCTCATTTATTCTATTCTTTTCTATTCTCATTTATTCTATTCTATTCGGTTTTGTTCTATTCTATTCGGTTCTATTCTATTCTATTCTCATTTATTCTATTCTATTCCATTCTCATTTATTCTATTCTATTCGGTTTTGTTCTATTCTATTCTACTCTATTCTCATTTATTCTGTTCTATTCTATTCGGTTTTGTTCTATTCTATTCTCATTTATTCTATTCTATTTTGTTCTATTCTATTCTATTCCGTTTTGTTCTATTCTATTCTATTCTATTCTATTCTATTCTATTCTATTCTATTCTATTCTATTCTATTCTATTCTCATTTATTCTATTCTATTCTATTCTCATTTATTCTATTCTATTCTATTCGGTTTTGTTCTATTCTATTCTATTCTATTCTATTCGGTTTTGTTCTATTCTATTCTATTCTATTCTATTCTATTCTATTCTATTCAGTTTTGTTCTATTCTATTCTATTGTATTCGGTTTTGTTTTATTCTATTCTATTCTATTCTATTCTATTCTATTCTATTCTATTCTATTCTATTCAGTTTTGTTCTATTCTATTCTATTCTATTCGGTTTTGTTCTATTCTATTCTGTTCAGTTCTATTCTGTTCAGTTCTATTCTATTCTATTCTATTCTATTCTATTCTATTCGGTTTTGTTCTATTCTATTCTGTTCAGTTCTATTCTGTTCAGTTCTATTCTATTCTATTCTATTGTATTTGATCCTATTTGATGTAAACTGCACCTTCATTGCTTTATGACCTTTGTTTATTTCCAGTTCCCTGTGAACTGTGTGAACTCCAGCTGAATAAATACCAGGAACATAAACAGTAGACGACAGACAAATACAGACAGAACTGACCCACCGACGTACACAGTTCAACTCCACTGACATTTTCAGGTAAATAAAAAGAGGAGACAGTTAAGATATTTCACAGGATAGTACAAGGTTTCCCAGGACATTTGACATTTCTGTGTTTCCTGAAGCATTTCCTGTGTTTTGTGGGACATGTGACCCCCCGATAACCATACCAGACCAAGTGTATTCATAAAGCACTTTAAGAACTTCACAGCAGGCCACAGTGCCGTACACCAAACACAAAACAAGAGATTAAATAAGTAAGTGGATAAGTAAAAACAGTGATAACACAGTGTGCAAAGTGGGCTAAGGAAAACAAAAAAACTACCATCATAAAAACAAAGACAAAATAAAATCTGATAAAAACAGCATAAAAAATATAAAAAACAAACATGTCGCTCATTGATTAAAAGCCAATGAGAAAAAGTGCGTTTAAGATGTGATTTAAAGACGGGCAGAAACTGAGCCTGTCCAACATCTAAGGGCAACTGGTTCCACAACAGAAAAGGCACGGCCCCCACCAGTTCTGTTTAGTTTTTGGAACCACAAACTGCAGCTGATCTGACCTGAGAGCACGGGGTGGGGTGGGGGGGTGGATGAGGTCAGACAGGTAGGAGGGGCCAAGGCCATTCAAACAGTTAAAAGCAGAAGAATTTTAAAATCAACTCTAAAACGCACTGGCAACCAACGGAGTGAAGCTCAAACTGGTGAAATCTGTTCATGTTTGTGTTCCTGCTAAAGCCCAGCTGCAGCATTTAGAACCAGCTGCAGTCGGGAAAGTGCATTTTCACTCAACCCGCATAAAGTGCATTACAGTAGTCCAGCCCAGCCGGTCCAAACACATGGATCACAGTTTCAAACAGATCCCTGAGCAGAACTGACTTTACTTTTGCAAGCTGTCTTAAAAGTGGGGTCTGAGATCTTAGAAAAACGGTTCGAGCAGCTACATTTTGAAAATATTCAGTTCAAAAGTCCAAATCCTTTTCTTCAGACGTCCCTCTGAAGCCACGCCTCCAGAGCACTGGCACATGTAATGCTTGTTCCCTCGGGTTCACGAGCGCTGCACAGCAGCTGTTCACCGGCTGAGGCTCTGCTCCGGCCCCGTACGGTCCCAACTCGGCTCTGACGCCGGCTACGGCCTCAGCTCCAGCTCCAACCCCGGCTGAGGCTCCGGCTGGTGGATCCATGCATACCTCCGTCAGTCTCCTCTAACCCCCCCGCTCTTCCAGAACAGCCCCAGTTCAGATGGGACTAATGTTCCATTTCCTACTGGTTTATGTTGGTGACTAAACAGCTTACCTGTGAACTTTCCATCCTAATAGAACTAATATAGACAGGTTCTGGCTCTGGCTCCGCTCCCTGTACAAGCGCTTCCAGCCTCGATTCATGCTCGAAGATGGGTACGCACAGAGGGGGGAAGGGGGGGGGGGGGGATGACAGTTGAGTTTGATAGACATATCACTGTTCAATCATTTCCAGTGGGCGCTCAAAATGATTGGATGGTGTTTTTTCAGTCCTGTCCGTTCCACAGGTGACTGATTTTTTTTTAAATTTTTGTGTTAGATCTTTTAATTAATTAGTTATAATTGGGATGTGAAGGGGATTTTAAGGAATATAATAAAAAATGCTCCAGGAAAACATCTCAGACCCCACCTTTAAGTGAAAGAAACTAGACTGGACCACACCAGTAATTTGTCGGTCGAGTTTTAAGATTGGGTCCATTTTAACACCCAAATTTGACATGACCAGCTCAACCAAATATGACAGGAACCCAGGCCAACAGGAGCGGAGGGATTAGAAACACTGGGGCCAAAAACCATGACTTCTGATTTGTCCTGGTTTAGATGCAGAAAATTCAACAACATCCAACATAACGACCTCCTCCCGTCAACTAAAACAAGCAGCTGTGATTGACCGACCCGTCCCTCCTTTACCTGTGTGGGTTGGTCTTCGGTTACACGGCCGTCATCATCTATTACGGCTTCTGTGGCTGTGAAAAAAAGAAGCTCCTGGCCTCTGAGGAAAACAACACTGAGATAAGTTCAGCTATTGACTGCAGGAGACGGACCGTTCTCCTGGTGCGATATGTTAATCATTTGGACTTTTGCAGCGGAGGGGATGGAGCTTAAGCGGCCTGTGAGATGTTAAAAATGAGGCTGGCGCTGAAAATGGCATATACTTCAGAGGTAATGTGTTTGGTAGTTAAGGCTGCGACAGTGACATATTCCCTCTCTGTCTCCGGCATTCTCGGAGCTCTGCAAATGGACCATCTGGACCGCCTGTTATAGCTCTCAAGCAATACGACTTGACCATCATTTTTTGAAAGGCCTTTTGTATTTCTATATGGAGGGGGAAGAAGGCCATTTGCTCATTACAGGCGGAGGTTGGAGGAGATGATAAAGTACGGGGTTATAAACAGACCTAATGGGCAGAATTTAATGAACTTTTGGAATCCAAAGAGATGAAATCCGAAACGGCGGCGCCGGGGCGGCCAACCAGCAGCACTGCTGGCAGCTGTATCTTCCCGTGCAGAAGAAAAATTGCAGTGATTTTAGAAGTCATTTAAAATTCTGACAGCTCAGTTGTGAAATATAGATCTGTGCAGGTATTTTGGAGCTGGCTCTTTTTTTTTTTTTTTTTTCCTCTTTTTTTTCCCTCCTCACCCTCTGCTTCCTTGAAAGCCTTTTGGCATGTGCGTATTTGGTTTCACTCCGCCTAGCTCCAATTGTGTGCCGTCTAATATTAGTATTTGTATTAATTATCTTAAATTAACTGTCAAAGTGCTTAATTAGCATTATTAATGTTGTGTGGCATATAAGCACTGAGCGGTGGCAGAAAAATGAGACCAAATACTTCATATCCAACTTCATAGTAAGTCATCAAAAGACTTAATTACACTAATTCATAAAACTTTGGCACACACAGAGTCATTTAACAAAGATGGAGCGAGGAACAAGGCCGCCACGTCCGCTGGAATATCTTTATGGTCTGGACTGAAAGAATGCCTCATCAGCATCCTGTTTTTTTTGTTTTTTTTTTTGCCAGATGCTTCAGTCTCACAGAGTCTGTCGTGGACTGAGTTGGCACGGGGCCTGTAGACCTGCCAAGTCCCTCATATGAAGCATCTCTAATAACAGGTGTAAAGGTCAGACGGGAGGTGTCTGCTTATTATCTCCACAGTTATTGGCAGAACAGACTGAAGCTCAGAGCTGTGCACGGCGCTAACAAAGGCTACGCTCACACTGCAGGAGAACCAGGCCCAAATACGATGGTTTTACACATATGTGACCTGTATTCCATTTGTTAATAATAATAATAATAATAATAATACATTACACTTAAGTAGCACTTTTTTGGACACTCAAAGATGCTTCACAAACAAACTAAATGGAGTTTAGAACAGAAAAGAACAAAATGCACAACCATGAACGAAATAAATGAAAATGAGGTACACACATCAGGTCATGTGTTGTACGTCTGCAAACGCCGTCGTACATGTTGAACACATGCAGTTCCACCTCAGACTAAACTGTTGACACAGTCTAATTAACTGAATTATTTTAACGTGATGTGAAATCTGAATCATTAGGTTTTCCGTTCTGTTTTTCAGTCTGAGTTTCCCGTTGGTCATAAATCCTCTCCCGTGTTGGTGTGATCGGTCCCTATCCATGGTCCTGAAACTGAATTAGGCCACTCCCACATCACAGGTGTGTCCGTCACAGAAAAGTAAATGTTTCATGTATTTTTAGTTTGAATTAAAGATGAATGTCCAACTGTTGGACATGTAATAGGACTGACTGTTAACTTAAAAAGAATTAGATCTGTTGGTTGGTTGTTTTCTCATGATTAAAAAAACAAACAAACAAAAAAAATCCCCCCTTCTATTTTTCTGACAAATCGCATGTAGAGACAAACAACCTTTGACAGTCACACTCACATGTTTTCCATTTACTAATGAACCTAATGAGGTGCATGTGTTCGGACGGTGGGATGAGACATGGGTCCTGGGATCGGAAACCCAAATGACAACACAGTCACGTGACTTCAGCATCACCACCACAGCGCTTCCACCTTCCATCCGACCTCTAGTATAAAACCCTTCATCTAAGCCACAGGTGTCAAACATGTGGCCCAGGGGCCAAATCCTGCCCGCCAAAGGGTCCAGTCCGGCCTGTGGGGTGAATTTGTAAAAAATTGCAAAAATATTACACTGAAGATATTAACAGTCATTGGTGTCAAAATCCTTTGAATTCAGGTTCCACATACAGACACATCCAGTCCAATTAGATTTCCAGTGGGTCAGAACCAGTAAAATATGATCAGAATAACCTATAAATAATGACAACCCCAAATGGTCTTTGTTTTTTTGGTGTAAAAAAGTAAAATTACATGAAAATGTTTACATTACCAAACTATACTTTTACAAAAAATGTGAATAATCTGAACAAATATGAACAAACGGAAATGTGTTAAGAAAAGTAAATGCAATTTGACCAATATTCTGCCTGTTACTAAATATTTTGTGCGATTGTAATGCACATGTGTAAATGATAAACTGATAAACTGAGGCAGAATATTGTGAAAATTGCACTTGTTTTTCTTAAGACAGTTCAAGGTGTTCATGTTCAGATTTTTAAGGAAACTTTGTAGATGTAAACCTGATCAGAATATAATTTTACTTTTTACACTATTATTATTTCACTGGTCCAGCCCACTGCAGATCAAATTTGGCTGAATGTGGAACTGAACTAAAATGAGTTTAACACCTCTGTTCTAAGGCCACGTTCACACAGCAGGTCTTAACGCACAGTTTGGATTTTTGGGTGAAATCAGATTTTTGTGCCTGCAGTCTGAACGTAGGCTTAGTGTTAACTGATAACTTAGAAGAATTCAGCACAGTGGATGTTTGTGTGTGTGTGTGTGTGTGTGTGTGTGTTTTTACTGTGATGATGGGTCATGTACAGAGAACATCTGTACAAGGGCTGGGTGGTGATGGTATTAGTATCTGAAAATGACTGAAACTTCAGAACATGAACATGTGAAGCATCTTTGTTCTCAGTATGATGACAGAGGTACTACACGGTACGCACGTAAATAAGTAAAGAATATTTACAAAGTCACTTTAGATGTAATATTGATGTAATATTGAGTTTTAGGCTCCATACAGACTGCAGGAACAATGTGACCTATGTGTAAAATATTTACTAAATAATAAATGAACTAAAATGAAGTAAAAACCAAAAAAACAAACCACCTGTTTAACTCCTTAAAGCAGTTCCACGGTCAAAACTCAGTTAAAAAAACAACAACAAAAAAACAGTAAAACAATGAAGGAAAATCACCACAACACTGGAAACCACAGGAAAAACAAAAAAAACCACAAGAAAAACCGTGTAAAAAAAAAAAAAAAGCCCAAACCATCTATTTTTATAATGAGTTGGTCTCACTCACTGCTCTGTGTTTTACACCCCCCCTTCCACAGGGGGTGGGGGGTGAACTGAGCATGCTCAGATGTCTATGAAAAGAACAAGGTCTATTCTATCAACACGACTGGAAATTAACGGTTGAATTTATATGAATATTTAAAATAAATCGTACATTCAGAACCCTCACCACAGACCAAGGTTATTATTGTTAACGCAAACTAACGAAATGATGAAAACTAGAATTGTAAAAACATTTTCATTAACTGAAATAAATAAAAACTGTAATTAAAAGAAAAAAACGATAACTAACTGAAACTGTATTGTGTGTTTACAAAACTAACTAAAACAGATAAAAATTATGGATAAAATTCCCTTCGTTTTCGTCTTTGTCAGTGTCGGATTGATACAAAAGCGATTTCTTTGTCTCTCAGTTTTCTGTGCTGTCTCCATACGACACTTTTTGCTCCGTCACTTGTGTTCACTTGTGGTTTCCAGTCGTCTTCTGGTCCCCACTCTACCTGGAAACATGGAGACTAAAGCAGCAGAGTCCTGTCTGGGATTGATTTGAATACGACCACAGAGAAGAAGAGAAAAGAGACCACTGAACTACAACTGAACTACAACTGAACTACAACTGAACTACAACTAAACTAAAACTGAACTACAACTGAACTACAACTGAACTACAACTAAACTAAAACTAAGCATTTAGAAAAAAATTAAAACTAATAAAAACTATCAAACCTGCTCTAAAAATGAATTAAAACGAACTGAATTAGAGAAAAAAAAGTCCAAACTAAATAAAACTAAACTAGAATGAAAAATTCAAAACTGTTAGAACCTTGATACAGACATGACAGAGGTTCATTTTTTGTTTTTCTTTCTTCTTTATATTTTTTTGGGAATCATGCGAACTGTTTTATTTCTATATTCAAAGGGGTATTTTTCTCTGTACTTTGTACTAAAAAAGTAGTATTGTGATATTGCAGGTCACGCATGTAGTTTTTTTCAAACTGTTTTTTTTTTTTTTTGTTTTCTTACATTGTTTTGTTAGATTATGGTCAATTCAATCATCTTAAAAGTACTTTCTACTGTCTGACAGAGGCAGATGTTTGTTCTTTTGTTGGGACTGAACAAAAAAAAATGTAATGATGATTCAGGGACTGTGCACTAATTAAGTTCATTAAATTAATGTTAAAACTGTACTCATCCAAATCCTGCATTTGAAGTTTTTTTTAGAGGAAATTTTGATATAGTATTAGATCCTGTTCTGATCAAATACAAATTTGTTTAGTATTTGTTACATATTTCTGGTGTAATTACATTTTCCAAGACATAATCCTTTAAAAAAAGAGACAAAACAACCAAAAAAATATCACTTTGTTAACAGTATCGTGATATATTGTGATATATCGTATTGTGATCCTTGTATTGTGATTTGTAATGTATTACCAGATTCTTGCTGATGCACACCTTTATTAGTCAGTGGAAAAAACACACAGCTACTGACCAGGTCACATGACATGAAAGAGGCCGCTCAGCGCTAGCCTGTTAGCTAGCGGTGGTGACTGTAGTGCAGTTAGCTTACCAAACTAGCAAGGGTATGGAAGACACTTGGTGCGCATGAGGGTTTTGAACATGAATAAATGAATAAATATATGGCGACGCGGTGGTGCAGTGGGTAGCAAGGTTCTAATAGTTTTGGATTTTTCATTCTAGTTTAATTTTATTTAGTTTTGACTTTTTTTTTCTCTAATTCAGTTTGTTTTAATTTGTTTTTAGAGCAGGTTTGCTATCAGAACCTTGCCACAGACACGTCAGGAGTTAAAGGGTTAAACTACCATGAACCAGTGTTTTTTCACAACAGAACAGTTAATGTGAGGGAAGTATACGGGGAAATGAAAATGTAAAGACACAGAAGTGTTCAAAGCAGCTGTCAAACGCAGAGGTAGGAGGCGAAGTGAAGGGACCATCACAGCGAGACGACAGGAAACGCTTCAAAACACGGAAAAGAAAGTAAAAGTTAGTGCGTGACAGCGTCAGTGTTTTTAAATTGCAGATGGCTGGTCGTCCGTCTGTTTGTGTGGCCGTGCAGATGCTGGTAGCTCAGCCTCAGGATACATGACAGCTCATCAAGCAGACTGTCAGGTGTTGGAACGCAAACGTGGACAAATGAAGGGGGAGGAGGTCAGCGCTGCCAATACGCTTCACTCCTCAAGGAGAAAAAGATGCAGATTGTCACTTTAATAACCTCCCATATTTCTGTCCTTATTCCATAAATTATTTACTTTGCCGCTCATCACGCTGACCTGACAGACCTGCCTGCAGCAGGAAACCGACGGCGGGCCGCTGTAAATCAGCGCTGACACGGCTGTGGCTTCCCATGTCATCCTCAGGTTCCTTCCATTTGTCCTGGGAGTCCAAACATCCTGACTCCTCTGTGTTTGCGGACAACCGGACATTAAATATTCATGTGCGGTTGCGTAACACGCCGGATCTGGCGGTGTCGCAGCAGGGCCGTTTTATTCAGCCGTGGCTGATCAGACGAGAGCCGGAATGACATCCTCCCCCGAGTGGGACTCCCACCGGCTCCCACGAGCTGGGGGGGTGGGGGGGCTCACGCAGTGTTGTGACAAGTTTACCAAAACGCCAACATGAAGGCGCCATTAGAGCCTGACGGTTACGACGAGGAGCCGACGCTGGAGCCTTTTAGACGTTCAGAACAACAAGAAAGACCGACAGAAATACAGCTGACTGCCTGGCATTTCAAACGGACTGTGGTCTGACGTTCATGTAGACCACTGTGGAGTCCACGTCAGCACCAGGGATGGAACCACTACCGGTAGAACGATGAATAGGGCTGTGCATCAGCAAGAATCTGGAGATACGATACAAATCACAATACTAGGATCACATTACAATATATCACGATATATCATGATACTGTTAAAAAGGCCATTTTTGGTTTGTTTTAAATGATTATTTCTTGGAAGAATTGAATTCCAGCAGAAATCTGCACAAATACTAAACACATTTTTATTTGATCACAACAGGATCTAATGTTCTATCACCAAATGTTCCTGTGTTCAAACTGAAATTCTGTTTTACAGACATTCCAGTTTCAGATCCTGTTCAAATGTTCACATTCTATTAGTTCACAACTAATATCAGAACAGGATTTTTTTTTAAATTATTTTTATTATTTCATATTTCCTTTTTATCTTTACTTACTATTTCTTTTATTTATTTTAGTGCAGTTTTTAAAATTTGATCATATATATGGGTTGTTTTTAGCTGGTGTTTTTAAGATTTTTTTCTGTGTTTTTATTTCGTGCTGTGCATTTTGCTATTTCATTCTGTAACAACATTTGGGATGTTTTTATTGAATGATAATTAATAAATCTGAATCTATTTTTGTCTCAACAAAGGAACTACCATCTGCCTCTCAGACAGTAAAAAGTGCTTTTAGGATGCTTCAAAGAACCATTATTTAATAAAACAGTGTTAAATGATAATAAGATATAAACAAAAAAGAAAAACAAAAAAACTCAATTGAACCTCAGCAATATCTGCATTTGAATAAATACCTAAAAATATCAATACAGTACTTTTTAATATCAATACAGTATTGCAAAATGAAATATCACGATATATTGCAGATCTGATATTGTCTTACAGCCCTAGTCTGAACTCAGTGTGTGTTTTTATGTATGTGTTGAACTAGTGGGACATGTAGACCAGAAGCAGAAGCAGAGCTGCGTTCCATCAGTTTGTCCGTCCCTCACACAATGTGGTGTTTTTGAATGGGATGGCAATAATAGGCTTACAAGCACTAAGCCTACGTCCAAATAGATTTAGGTCTACGCCCCTGGGGGGGGGGGGGGGGGGGCACCGAACAGTTCACAAACAGCCCTCGCACTAATTCCAAAAATATTTAAGCTCTTTATGACACAAATATCCAAATGTATGAAAAATTATTGGGAAAAGCAGTTGCTAATCATTGTGAATGGTTTGATAGTCCACAGAGGAGCGGAACAAAAGCAGAGAACAGAAGGAGGCTGTGGAGGTGGGGCAGGACTCCTCCCACTAGGCCACGTCTCCACACACTCATCTGCTTCAAAGGAATACCAACATGGAATTAATATCCACACAACGCTCTGTGCAAACTTGAAACAGCATCTCACTGGTGCTTCACCTCTTCTGTGAACATTTCATATTCATGTAAAACTAAAAGGCTCGTTCTGAAACTCAGCCAGAAACCACTGCACGCTCACAGCCTTTATCTGACTGAGGGTTGTCTGTGGAACTGAGGCTGTCTACCTCACCTCTTATCCTTTTTTTTTGTTTTTTGTTTTTGAAACAAAATTACATAAAGAATCTCCAGGAATGTGGGGGAGGGGCTTAAATGTTCATTATGGGAAATGCATGCTCATGGGTTTCTGTGAAGGTTCTGTTGGAATCTGGAGCTGGGACCAGTTCTACAAAAAAACGTCCACCTTTAACCCTTACAGACCCAAACGTCCACCTTTAACCCTTAAAGACCCAAACGTCCACCTTTAACCCTTACAGACCCAAACGTCCACCTTTAACACTTACAGACCCAAACGTCCACCTTTAACCCTTACAGACCCAAACGTCCACCTTTAACCCTTAAAGACCCAAACGTCCACCTTTAACCCTTAAAGACCCAAACGTCCACCTTTAACCCTTACAGACCCAAACGTCCACCTTTAACCCTTAAAGACCCAAACGTCCACCTTTAACCCTTACAGACCCAAACGTCCACCTTTAACCCTTAAAGACTCAAACATCCACCTTTAACCCTTACAGACCCAAACGTCCACCTTTAACCCTTACAGACCCAAACGTCCACCTTTAACCCTTAAAGACCCAAACGTCCACCTTTAACCCTTACAGACCCAAACGTCCACCTTTAACCCTTACAGACCCAAACGTCCACCTTTAACACTTACAGACCCAAACGTCCACCTTTAACCCTTAAAGACCCAAACGTCCACCTTTAACCCTTACAGACCCAAACGTCCACCTTTAACCCTTACAGACCCAAACGTCCACCTTTAACCCTTAAAGACCCAAACGTCCACCTTTAACACTTACAGACCCAAACGTCCACCTTTAACCCTTACAGACCCAAACGTCCACCTTTAACACTTACAGACCCAAACGTCCACCTTTAACCCTTAAAGACCCAAACGTCCACCTTTAACACTTACAGACCCAAACATCCACCTTTAACCCTTAAAGACCCAAACATCCACCTTTAACCCTTACAGACCCAAACGTCCACCTTTAACCCTTACAGACCCAAACGTCCACCTTTAACCCTTAAAGACCCAAACGTCCACCTTTAACCCTTAAAGACCCAAACGTCCACCTTTAACCCTTACAGACCCAAACGTCCACCTTTAACCCTTACAGACCCAAACGTCCACCTTTAACCCTTAAAGACCCAAACGTCCACCTTTAACCCTTAAAGACCCAAACGTCCACCTTTAACCCTTACAGACCCAAACGTCCACCTTTAACCCTTAAAGACCCAAACATCCACCTTTAACCCTTACAGACCCAAACGTCCACCTTTAACCCTTACAGACCCAAACGTCCACCTTTAAGCCTTACAGACCCAAACGTCCACCTTTAACACTTACAGACCCAAACGTCCACCTTTAACCCTTAAAGACCCAAACGTCCACCTTTAACCCTTACAGACCCAAACGTCCACCTTTAACCCTTACAGACCCAAACGTCCACCTTTAACCCTTAAAGACCCAAACGTCCACCTTTAACACTTACAGACCCAAACGTCCACCTTTAACCCTTACAGACCCAAACGTCCACCTTTAACACTTACAGACCCAAACGTCCACCTTTAACCCTTAAAGACCCAAACGTCCACCTTTAACACTTACAGACCCAAACATCCACCTTTAACCCTTAAAGACCCAAACATCCACCTTTAACCCTTACAGACCCAAACGTCCACCTTTAACCCTTACAGACCCAAACGTCCACCTTTAACCCTTACAGACCCAAACGTCCACCTTTAACCCTTAAAGACCCAAACGTCCACCTTTAACCCTTACAGGCCCAAACATCCACCTTTAACACTTACAGACCCAAACGTCCACCTTTAACCCTTACAGACCCAAACGTCCACCTTTAACCCTTAAAGACCCAAACGTCCACCTTTAACCCTTAAAGACCCAAACGTCCACCTTTAACCCTTACAGACCCAAACGTCCACCTTTAACCCTTACAGACCCAAACGTCCACCTTTAACCCTTACAGACCCAAACGTCCACCTTTAACCCTTAAAGACCCAAACGTCCACCTTTAACCCTTACAGACCCAAACGTCCACCTTTAACCCTTACAGACCCAAACGTCCACCTTTAACCCTTACAGACCCAAACGTCCACCTTTAACCTAAACCATCTACTGATCTAAACTGTTTAATTCCTGTTGATCCATTAATCCTATCAATCCATGTCAATAATTGGTGCCAAATACAGTTCTTTATCTTTTCATGGTCATCAGATATGACCATATTTGGACCTTTATTAACCCCTTAATGCCTATTCAAAGCATACTATTTGTGTTTTTGCTTTCAAGTAGATGACTAAATTAATCTGAAATTGTTAATTGGACTATAGCACATAAAATAGATCCAGTTTGGGGTATGTTCCATATTTGTGACAACAGGCAATAAAATAAATAAGTAAATAAATAAATAAATAAATTCTGGTCTCCGGGTTCAGCGGTGTCATACGTAGTCCACACCTGTATGTGGCGCTGTCCACAAACACAGACAGAGCCTATGGAGGATCCACTCAAACCACAGAAGAACACACTGAGCATGTGCAGGAGGTTCCATCCTTGGTTTTCTTCTTCTGGTCACATGGTCCTATGGTCGTCATGGTTTCCATGCAGTGGTGTTGGTCCTATCCGTACGCCAACACCAGGGGGCGGAGCTGGGACATGTTTACACTCTGGGACCTGTTTCCAAAAATACCGTTTCAGGCACCGACAACGCCGATGTCATGTGACCAAAAGACCAAACCATATGAAACTTAAGTGGACTGACAACAAAACAACCCCCCCCAACCCTGTGTTTTTGACAAATCGCACCCTGCACACACACAAATACACAAAGTGTCCTAAACAGTTTGTTCGCTGTCCTAAAATAAATGATTAGGTTCATTTTGTTGTCAGTGTTTCTCTTCAGTTTGTTTCAACAGAATACCAGTTTGTCCTCTTCTTAATGTTGAACTTCATGTGGAATTGTTTTGTTCTTTTTCTGCAGAATGTGAACTGACAGAACTGGGATTAGATTTGTGTTGTTTGTTCAAAATTCCCTTTCAGGGAAAAGTGGAATACTAATGTTTAAAATACATTCAGTAATATTTTATTTATTTTCTATTTGATTTGTAGCAGCAGAATTATATTATTCCTGTTCTTCTATATTCTATTGTCTCCAAAAATTGGGGGAAAAATGTTAAAAAATTCATAATAACTGCATTAAAGACATTTTGAGGGGTTGTCTTTCTTCCTGTACCGAAAAAAAAAAAAAAAAAAAAAGAACTGTGGCTTTTAAAACCGAAAACATACCGAACCGAAAATTTTGGGTACCGTTCCAGGCCTATTGAACCGTGTCCATGATTGGATCTGGGACAACAACATGTCCGTGTCCTTGGAACAGGACAAATGAGAACATCTGATTGGCTCTGTGGAAACAGACACGCCCATATTTGGTGTCTCAGTTCTGTGGAGGTAGACGTTGCCGGCAGGCTGCCTGTCAGTCACAATGTCGAAGCCAGTGTTTTCTACCTGTGTGACAATTTTCAGGCTTTTTCACATTTTGAACAATTCCTGCAAAATTTCACTCCTTCATTATTCTACTAGACGAAAAAGACCAAGGGCCTGTATACTTGAGTTTTATTCGCCCATATTTGGTGCCTCAGTACTGTGGGAGTAGACATTGCCCAAATTTTAACGTGATTCAGTTGCATTGCTGTGTGTGTGTGTGTGTGTGTGTGTGTGTGTGTGTGCGCCTGTGCTTTGATGCGTAGCAGGATTTTACTGTTATTACATTTTAAAGCCATCTGGGCTCAGAGGGAACATAATGGACAGTTTTCATTATGTTTTCATATTGTATAGATCCACAGTCTCATTAATGAATGGTCTGATTGATCTTTTGGTGGAATAAATAAATGAACATATGATACAGTTTCCACCAGCTGAGCCCAGCAGGCCTCACACACACACACACGCACGCACGCACACACACACACACACACACACACCTACACACACACACACACATCCATGTTCTTCCACCTCAGTTGTATTTACTGTCTGTCTGCTCATCTGCATCACTTATCCCCATAATATTATGACAATATTATGACTGTTACACTGTCAATTATTTGCACTTTATATTTGACTTGTACTTGGGTGATTTTTTTACTGTTTTTTGCAAGAACAAGCCATCACTTATTTCTACAAAACAGTAGTTGTATATTACAGTATGGTTTCAGCAACATCCTCCTTAACTCTATTGTGCTCCATTGACTTTTTTCATCTAGTGACAATGATAAAAACTGAACCCAAGGCATAAAAATGTTACCCTATCAAAACTACAGTTGTGCACAAACTTATTATATTACAAAGGCAGATAAATAGTAACTTTTCAAACTTAAAAAGCAAAGCATGTGATATTTATTTCCTTATCTTTTCATTCCTTAATAAGAAAAAAAATCTAAATAATACAATAAAATAAAACACTGAATGGACTTTTCTGTACGTTACTTTTTTTTTTTTTTGCTTTTCGTACTTTATTAGAAATCCCATCTACATTGGAATTTCCAAGATTAAGGTCATACATTTACAAGAAAAATAACATAACATGTTTTGCCAAGGGGTAACGTCTCCCCATTGGCTCCAAACACAAGCAAACATGGAACTGCTAGTGCAACTCCAAATACGACAGTAGATGAGGTCAAAGTAGGTCAAAGTGGGAATAAAGCATAAACACTGGTACATTTTCTAATGCTCTTCGTGTAAAAGCAGGACATGTAATTCGACACCTCTGGTGGAAGCCATTTTGATTTTCAGGATAGCCGCCATTGAAAAGTGAAGTTATCAATATCTCAGCTTCCGGAAAACACAAATACATGCTTTAAATGTCCGTCAGTTATCTGAGGTTAAGAATGGAGAGACTTCAAATGGAAATTCTGTTTATAGAAATACTATTTTATGTTTCTATGAAAATGTCTATTAAATATGTTAAATATTTTTCTTTAAAAAGAAATAAAAATATGAAACATTTCTATAATATTTTCTTCTCTTTTTTTTCCTGTTTGTTAAACTGCATGAATTCCAGCTGAAAATACACACTTCAGTAACACCATGACTGTTTCATTTCAAGAGTCTGGTTCAGACCAGTTCTAAAGGAAGAGCGTCATCAGATAATTTTTGTTCAGATTTGGTGCTATATAACCAACATTTGATTTGGTTTGATTTACACACACACACACACACACGCACACACACACACACACACACACACACACACACACACATATATATATATATATATATATATATATATATATATATATATATATATATATATATATATATATATATATATATACATATACAGGGTGGGGAAGCAAAATGTACACTGAACATTTAGTTGTTTTTTCTCAGCAGACACTACGTCAATTGTTTTGAACCCAAACATATACTGATGTCATAATCATACCTAACACTATTATCCATACCTTTTCAGAAACTTTTGCCCATATGAGTAATCAGGAAAGCAAACGTCAAAGAGTGTGTGATTTGCTGAATGCACTCGTCACACCAAAGGAGATTTCAAAAATAGTTGGAGTGTCCATAAAGACTGTTTAGAATGGAAAGAAGAGAATGACTATGAGCAAAACTATTACCAGAAAGTCTGGAAGATACTATTAAAGAAGAATGGGAGAAGTTGTCACCCCAATATTTGAGGAACACTTGCGCAAGTTTCAGGAAGCGTGTGAAGGCAGTTATTGAGAAAGAAGGAAGACACATAGAATAAAAACATTTTCTATTATGGAAATTTTCTTGTGTCAAATAAATTCTCATGACTTTCAATAAACTAATTGGTCATACACTGTCTTTCAATCCCTGCCTCCAAATATTGTACATTTTGCTTCCCCACCCTGTATAAATATATATACCTGACTTAATTACCACTGATCTTGGAGGAACAACTAGAGTGAAAGTAAAATGAATGAGACATAAATAAACTGGAATACAAATACAGTGTATCAGCCTTTGGTCTTTTTCGTCTAGTAGAATGGTGAAGGAGTGAAATTTTGCAGGAATTGTTCAAAATGTGAAAAAGCCTGAAAATTGTCACACAGGTAGAAAACACTGGCTTCAACATTGTGACTGACAGGCAGCCTGCCAGCAGCGTCTACCTCCACAGAACTGAGACACCAAATATGGGCGTGTCTATTTCCACAGAGCCAATCAGATGTTCTCATTTGTCCTGTTCCAATCAGCAGTAAGGACATGTTGTTGTCCCAGATCCAATCATGAACGCTGTTCCATGAACTCATTGTCCTCTTGTGTCCACAGTACTGTGCTCATGTATGGAGTATACCCCCCGTCCACACCACAGCCACATTATGTCAGTCCACGACAGTTTTCCCTCCAGAAGAGCTGGAGGAGATGTCTGTGGAGAGGGAAGTCCTGGCATCCCTGCTTAGACTGTTACCCCTGTGACCTGGCCCCGGATAAAGCAGAAGACAATGGATGGATGGATGAACAGAATATCAACATTTTGATCTGAATGACATCCGACCACAGATTTCAACTTTTGGCAAATTGAACTTGAATTTCTTTAAAACAAAGCAAAGCAGATATCAGGAAATAAAACCTGTCATTCTCATCCAACAGTATGTAAAGGAAAGTCACACCTTTTCTCCTCCGACTCCGACCCAGAAGCTCAAATAGATGTTTGTAAAAAGATCACGTTCCCATTCGATAAACTAATTAATTTTCCCGATGCCTCCCTCTGTGTTTGTTTACTCGTTGCTGTCGAGGGGATGTTAAACTCTTAATCCTTGGGTCCAGATCATCATCATATGATCACTAATGCAATCAACGGTCTTCCTGTTAACGGTTAATCCTATAACTGCAGCCAGAGTCATAGAGACAGAGAGTTGCGACACGCTTTGATGTCGCCACCAGTGATCACATGGTTCATGTAAGCCTCAATAGTTCCAAACAAACGGAATGCTGTCCTGTTCTTCTATTGGACAGACAGCAGTGAGTGGGTTAATGCAGGAAAATACACAAATAAAACACACACTAGTCTGTTTACAACTGTTGTGTCTCTACTGTATGTGTGTTGGTGTCAGTTGTGTTTTTGAGTCGTGGGCTTGAAACCACTGAAAGGACTGACTTTATTACTTCGAAAAGTTCTAAATTTGACGGACTATCCATCTACCTTCCTAACTACAGCAGTAGGTTTACGAAACGAACGCAGGACAAATCAAACTACTGACAGGCATCACATGTATCCATTAGGAAACGCTGATAAATGACAAATAGAATCAAATGTCAAAGTGGACCCATATTTGGACCAGAGTAAATGACAGTAATGATCACATGACCTCAGCTGACAAACTGAACCCAACACCAGCAGGTTCAACAGGACAACTAAAATAAAACCCACAGAACCACATTTGGACTAAGGGTACCTTCCCTTAGAACAGCTGTGGGCTGTGGGCTGAACCAGTCAAATAATAACAGAATAACCTAGAAAAAATGACAACTGACAATTTTTCATGTGAAATTTGAAGTTGTTAATTCTAGATTTTTTGCTAAATTTGAGATTTTTTTTTTTTTTTTTTTGGCTTAATTCAAGATTTTGTTACTTAATTGAAGATGTTTTTTTGCTTAATTCAAGATTTTTTTGCTAAATTTGAGATTTTTTTTGGCTTAACGCAAGATTTATTTATTTTTTTTTTTTTTTTTAACTTAATTAAGATTTATTAATTTTCTTTAGACATTTCAGGTTGTTCATATTTGTTCAGGCTATTCATGTTTTATTGTTACAGGATAGTTTGTAAATGTAAATATTTTCAGAATTTAATGTTATTTTTTGCACTAAAACAAAGACAAAAATTTGAAGTTGTTAATTCTAGATTTTTTGCTAAATTTGAGACTTTTTTTTGACTTAATTCAAGATTTTGATACTTAATTGAAGATTTTTTTGCTTAATTCCAGATTTGTTTACTTAATTGAAGATGTTTTTTGCTTAATTCAAGATTTTTTGCTAAATTTGAGATTTTTTTGGCCTAATGCAAGATTTTTTTTTTCTAAATTGAAGATTTATTAATTTTCTTTAGACTTTTCAGGTTGTTCATATTTGTTCAGGTTATTCACATTTTATTGTTACAGGATAGTTTGTGAATGTAAATATTTTCATAATTTAATGTTGTTTTTTGCACTTCATAGTTGTCATTATTTACAGACATAATGTAATATTATTTTTTTTCCATCAAACCCAGTAGTAAATCTGCAGTCATTCTTTTTTGTGGGTTCTTCTGCTGTTATTATTTGACTATAGATCAGATTGGTCTGGATGTGGAACCGACACTACAATGAGTTCCACAGCCTGGACTGTGGAATTTATACACGTTGTAAATTCATCCCAGGGTCGGACTGGAACCTTTTGGGGGGCCACATGTTTGAGACCCCTGCCTTAGAAACACCATCATTCTAGTTCTAGTGGTTCCATGTGAACTGCTGGACCAGTCCAACTATGGAACTATAGGACGACAGCTGAAAATCCAACAGAACAGTCGGATCAGATAGAAATGGATCCAAACGCTAACACAGACCAAAGAAAACAGAATTTACAACAGAAATGTCACTGATACAGGAAATTCACTGGACCAGATTCACTTCATTCTAGTTTAGTTTCATTTAGTTTGGACTCTTTTTTTCTCTAATTCAGTTACTTTGAATTAGTTTTTAGAGCAGGTTTGCTAGTTTTTATTAGTTATCATTTTTTTCTAAATGCTTAGTTTTAGTATTAATTTTAGTTTAGTCGTCTCTTTTCTCTTCTTCTCTGTGGTCGTATTCAAATAAATCCCAGACAGGACTCTGCTGCTTTAGTCTCCATGTTTCCAGGTAGAGTGGGGACCAGAAGACGACTGGAAACCACAAGTGAACACAAGTGACGGACCAAAAAGTGTCGTATGGAGACAGCACAGAAAACTGAGAGAGACAAAGAAATCAATTTCGTATCAATCTGACATTGACGAAGATGAAAACAAAGGGAATTTTATCCATAATTTTTATCTGTTTTAGTTAGTTTTATAAACACACAATACAGTTTCAGTTAGTTATGTTTTTTTTTTCTTTTAATTATAGTTTTTTATTTATCTCAGTTAACGAAAATGTTTTTACAATTCTAGTTTTTGTCATTTTGTCAGTTTTCATTTACGATAATAACCTTACACTGGACCAGTGGAAAGATGACCATATCCGATCAACTTAGAGCTGGAGTTGGTAGATCAGCACAAATACAAGTGAATGTGTTCCGACGGCACCATACTCAGTGTTTGGAATTATTGGCCCCACCTCCAGAAGCAGGAAGTAGGTCCATATTTTGTCTGTCATGTTTTCCAATGGGAGTCGATGGAATAGGGATGTACCGATTACTGGTATAACGATAAACCGCGGTAAAATCACAGACGGTTAGTATTACTGTTTAAATTCTAATTCTCATGATGACTGTGTTTGATTACTGCACTTTTAGGGGAAAAAACCCTATGTAAAGATCTGCTTTTATGTCAAATATTTGAGTATAGTTTTAATTTATTACAATCTTAATTTTATATACCTAATATTTGGAACCAATATTCACTTTTAAAGTCTTTGAAAAGGTTCGTTAAGCATCTGTGTGTTATTTATGCAATAAAGTATAAACATTCCTCAAATCAGATTTTATATATTTTTTTTGTGTTTTTTGTCCTTTTGTGTTTTTATAGTACGTTAAAGTGAAAAAATAATAGACAGATGATATAAATGAAGTTGTGCTGAAAAAACAGATCCCAAACATGGGTATAGTAAACATTTGTTTATATAGTATATAAAGGCAAAATCAGAAGTACTGAAAAATGAACAAAATAGGCTCAGACCACTAAGGGTTAATATTTGAATGTTTCTGACACAGAAAGTGCATTGTGCCAATTATTTTGTTTTTTTGTTGTTTTTTTTCCCAAAATACAACTTGGTTAAATTCTTTCAGTGTGTGTATCAGTACTTTTTGAACATTTTCAGCACAATTTCAACAATACTGTGATAATAATGATAACCGTGATAATTTTGGTCCCAATAACCGTGATATGAAATTTTCATGTGTTTCCATCCCTACTATGGAAGTGTGGTAACTCAGTTTTCTGTACCGCTCTTGCCCACCTCTGCTGTGGGACTCATGTGGTGTTTAATTACCATCAGACTGATCCTCCAGTGACTCTGTGCAACAAATTGGAAGCTGAAGGATTGGATTACCAAAAAAAAAAAAAAAAATCGAATCCTTGTTTCATTTTAAGGTATCTGTCGGTAAATGTTTCACTAGCGCGTTAACCCGTGGGGAACCCTGGGATCTAGATGTGGGGGTTCTGATTCTGGGCGGAGCTAAGTTTAGGGAAAAGATATTAGTCTGTATTTTATAAATACTGACAGAAGAATTAATTGGTAAATCATCATATTTATTATTTTACATGTGATAGTTGATAGTATTTCAATTACAACTATTTGAATTGTGGTAGTTATTATTTTACATATTTAGTTTATGGAATACAGGGGTCTCAGACTCATTTTCTTTCAGGTTCCACATTCAGCCCGATTTGATCTCCAGTGGACCGAACCAGTAAAATAATAACAGAATAACCTATAAATAATGACAACTGACAGTTTTTCATGTGCAAATAATAACATTAAATTATGAAATCATTTACATTTTACAAACGGTCCAAACAAAAGAGATGTGAATAACCTGAAAAAAACTGAAATTTCTGAAGAAAAATAAGAAGAAATAATAATAAGAAGAAAAATTTGATCAATATTCTGCCTCAACCTATGATTTCTACATGTGCATTTCCAGATCAGTTCTACCAAGGCACAAAACAGGCAGAATATTGTTAAAATTACACTTATTTTTCTTTAGACATTTCAGGTTGTTCATATTTGTTCAGGTTATTGACGTTTTATTATTAAAGGATATCAGAGTTTAATGTTCTTTGCAATAAATCAAAGAGAAAAAAATGGAGTTGCCATTTTTTATAGACATAATGTCTTATTATTTTTTTCACGTTAAACCAAGAGGAACATTTGGAGTCATTATGTCTAGGTTATTATGCTGTTATTATTGAGTTCGACACCCTTGACTGTTAGTATCTTCTGCACTTTGCAAAGTCATCCCGGGGGCGGGGTTGGAACTTTTGGCCCCCGGGACGCATATTTGACACCTGTGATGTAATAGATTACTAGATGTGATTGGGATGGGAAAAAAAGGGGGGGTGTTTTGAAAATCCACATCTCCACCCTGAGGGACAGTGTCCAGGGGCCTCGTGTATAAAGACTTGTGTCGATTTCATACTGAAACCTGGTATATGCTTAAATCCAGAAACCTCCATACGCACAAAAAAAAAAAAAAAAGAAAAAATCCAGATGAACCAAACTGAGTGTACACCTGAATCCAAGTACATTTCCTTTATTCATCCCAATCAGTGTGGAATTGACTGCATATGTTGGAGTACCTGACTCCTCCCTCTCCACACCCACATTTAAATGTGCAAAATTATTAGATGTGAGTTCATTTACAGTTAAATAGAACCCTAGTTGTGACAGGTCCTGGTCTTGCAGTAACTCTGAGTAGATTTAGTTCCATGTTAATTAATAGTGGTGCTTTCCAGCCTCTGTCCTGGATCAGATTGGTTGTTGTTACATGAAGCGTTCTAATTCGATAATAGATGAGTGTTGGCAGTATGTTCCCACTCTGCTGTCTGGACCAAATGTCCCATGTGCTGCCGGGTCATATTCCAGCTCACAGACTACCAGTAATAATCCACTGATTTACACATGGAACAAACACAAACTGGACTGTTCATCTGTCACTGCTGGGGACACGCCCACACAGTCTGGACACGCCCACACAGTCTGGACACACTAGAGCAACCAGGACACGACCTAGACCAGGACTGTGAGGACCAGAGGGTCACGACCTAGACCAGGACTGTGAGGACCAGAGGGTCACGACCTGGACCAGGACTGTGAGGACCAGAGGGTCACGACCAGGACCAGGACTGTGAGGACCAGAGGGTCACGACCTAGACCAGGACTGTGAGGACCAGAGGGTCACGACCTGGACCAGGACTGTGAGGACCAGAGGGTCACGACCAGGACCAGGACTGTGAGGACCAGAGGGTCACGACCTGGACCAGGACTGTGAGGACCAGAGGGTCACGACCTGGACCAGGACTGTGAGGACCAGAGGGTCACGACCTGGACTGTGAGGACCAGAGGGTGCCTGTCACTACCAGATCTTCTGCCCATTTGTTCATGTGCAGTTACTCTACTCACATAAACTGACCCAAATACGTTTGCAGAGACATTCAGAGTCATTCTGCTGAAGATGGGTTCACTGTGTTAAAATTTTTAATCAGATTAATCCTGATGATGGATTAATCCACGTTAGGGCTGTGCAATTAATCGAAATTCAATTACGATTTCGATAATTACACGCAACGATTACAAAAATTATGTAATCGAGAAAAAACGATTATTAATTTTGAGTTGTTTAATTCACGCGCATGCAAGCTACCATGAGCTGCTCTGCCCCGCCCCCCTCTAAGCTACTGCTGCCTGCTAGCCGGCAGGTCCACCCCAAGAGGACAGTTGTAACGGCAGGAGAATCACAGCAGAAGTGCTTGGTAAACAAAAAAGGCAAGTCCAATTCAATTGTATGGAATCACTTTGGGTTTGATGAAGAAGACGAAGAGCAAAAACACATCACGTGCAAAAAGTGTTTCGTAGTTGTGTCCGCACCGACCGCTAACACAACAAACCTTTGTAACCATCTAAAGTTGAACCACCGCCACCTTTATCATAATCTTATGAAAAACTAAAACGCATAAAAAAAACTCCGTCTACAACTTCGTCCGCAATGCAATCTTCAGTCTCCGAATCTCTTTACGCTGCAACTCCCGTATTAACCTAACCCTAACCCGTATAACCCTAACGTGCGTATTCTAGATGGCTGATGTATACAGAAGGCCTGAACTGAAACCTCACGGCACGCCACTGAATTTACTGTTTCATACTACATTGAACATACTTGAATTTATAATTTGCACTTTACGTGAGGTTTTTTTTTTTTTTAATTGCTACAGTTCTATGGCAAGTCTAGAGCAGTTTAATTCCAGTGCACTATTTATTTACAAAAGGAAACATACTTGAATTTACAGTACACTTATTTGCATTCAAAGATTTTTTTTGTTTCGTACGAAAGTGAACATACTTTGTTTTAGTGGTTAAAAGCTTTATTTATGTTTAAAGAGTATATTTTACATTGTTTTGCAAGAAAAAAAATAAACAACTTTAAGGTTAACAAATAATCGTTTTTAATAATCGTGATTTCAATTATTGCTAAAATAATCGTGATTTTTTTTTTTTCTATAATCCAGCAGCCCTAATCCACGTTAACATGTTAATTTTGAAAGCCTTAATTCTGACAATAGTCCTTATTGTTTTGGATCCCAGACCCCTGTTAGAAAAGAAATACCTGGATTCATCAGGTCCACAGACTTTGGTCCATATAGTGGATGACTTAGATAATTATGCTATGAAGCTAACGATATGCACTAACAGGTGATTTACAGTGACTAGTTGACCTACAGAGGGTCTGCATGTGACGTCACCGCTAGTGGAAGTCACTGCGGTTCCGCCCACTGAGTGGCAGAAAGAGGGAGATGAGCAGCGGCTTTGGTTTGAATACTGCGAAAACTTTAGAACAATCTAAAAATGGGGCAGAGCTGTTGTGCCATTGATCGCACAAATAGGTTTCAAAAGCACTGGGAGCTATCGTCTTAGCGGTGACCTAAAGCCACAGACAGAAGAAGCAGATGGATCGCTGCAATTCAGAGAAAGAACTGGAATCCAGACCAAACCTGGATTTGTGTCAACTAACGTTCATTTATGCTGTGTTTTTGAGTAAAATCATCCCTTAAATTCCATCTGGTTTTGGCTAACGTTCCTTCTTAGTAAAGCTCTTCATGTTAGCATCTGTCATTTAGTTCTAGATTTCAGAACTGAATCGTTTGCGTCTTCAGTTGTGTGATTGTGAACCTTGTGCTCTACATGATTTGTAAACTAGCTTAAACTGAGGCTAACCTAGTTTTCCACATAAGGGGCTCCTCTAGCACACAGCTGTTGGATCTGTGTTGGATCCAGTATTTGATGTGAACTCTCCTTAAATCTCCACAGTACCAGTAGATCATCCACTCACTTGGGTCAGTACTAAGGGTTCAACTCCAGTAAATCAGTAGTGAACTGTGAGCACTACTGCTGGGCCTTTACCGCCCAAATCAGCCCAGATCAGTGCTGGTAGAACACTGGTTGTTTGGTAGCTTGTATGGATCCATGTCCAGTCCAGTTGTCTTTAATTCCATCTTATATTCCACAGTTTTCCAGGTCTGGCTGTAGTTCCTGCTATACTCCGCCATGTTGAGCCGGTTTGTTTTTGCCGCTCAGTCTGACTGAGAGGGGCGTGGCCTGGGGGGAAGTGACGGATGTGCGTTCCCTCTATTTCTAAAGTCATGTATTTGGATTGTGGGAGTTAGTTCAAATACATAAGGAGAACCCCTGCAAGTCCACACACAAACTGTTCTGGCTCCTTCAGAGCCATCCAGGATTTATTTTTGTGTTCTTATATACTTTCAGAGCTGCGTGTAAGAGTTTTAAGTTTTACGTTCTTAATGTGAAAAGCAAACCGGATGTTGCGCGGGCGCTTCCTGTTGCAACAGAAAATGGCTGCAGCTGTGTTCTGGGCCAAGCTCAGCCTGTAGGTGTGTGGAAACCTTCTGTGTGTTCTGTGTAGTCTTGTTGAACTGAGTGGGGTTTGTGTTTGTGCATTTGTGTAATGAAAGACGCTAAAAAGATGTTTGTTTCTAATTAGCACTTAAGCTAGTGATTAGCACGTTAGACGCGAATGTTAGCATGCTAGCGCTAACTTTTTTTTTTTTTTTTTTTATCCGTCAACTTTGTTAAACACAATCTGGACATACATTCTGAAGAATTACAGAACACATTTTTTTCCAGACTGAGCATCGATATCAACCTTATGCTGAAACAATATTTGTAAAGAACATTATATAAAAATAAATAATAATAAAATAAAAAGACATAAAATCACAAAAATAAAAGACAGAGGTCTGTTCAGGTATCAATACATTTAAATTTTCATACACAATCAAGGCTTATTTGGGTTTTACACACTGAAGTGCTTTTTTTTAAAAAAAAAAAAGTTAATTCATTCATTTAAATTGAGAACAGCAGGTGGTTCTTCATACATTTACATCTGTGGAAAAATTGTTTAGCAAAAATAATTAAAGTGTTGTAGATAATTTCTCATTTTTTGTTTTCCATTATGACTCCGAATTTAATGTCTTTATACTTCACCTTGGGCCATTGAGTGTCCTTCTCAGATGTCCAGTCTTGAAATGCTGTCCGAAATGTCCTGGTGTATGAGCAGTCAAAAAACAAATGTTCTAAAGATTCAATTTCAAATTCACAGAAAACAGTTATTTTTCTCAATATTAAATCTTTGTCTCATAAAGTCATTACAGGGATAAAATGCTAGCACTAACTACTCATGGTTGTGTGTCATCTTAGAGGAACATGGTGGTTTTATTCATGTTTGGCAAACATGTCACTTATTTTCTATGTGTTTGTTATTTCAGTTTTAAACCCCTGTGAGTCATCTCCACGATGAATAAATGTGAACAAATCATCAACAGGTGTCATCATTGAGGAGTTAGCTATCTGTCTAGCTGCACCGGGTAAGTAGCACGGACAGAATACAAACCCTCAGTCAGTCAGTAATGGATTCAAACCCAGGACCCTCCTGTTATGAGGTGACAGCGTTTAAACATTCCGGTAAAAATATGTTTTCTATCATAAAGAAGGTCACACAAGTAAACATGTTGTAAGTGTTTCATCAACCATTAGGTTGTGACCACTGACAGGCAATGAAAACACACCTATCAAACTTATATACTATTCATGCACACCCACAGCTTAACAACACTAATTATCAAATAATAATCGTTTTAATCGATTCAAGTTGATTAATTGATTAGTCGTGTCCGCTCAACAACAGTGAATCTTTCTACTGAATGTTTCAGCAGATAGTTTTTTTTCTCCCGTCTACCTCCACTGGACTGTCGGAGTCCGACCCCCCCCGTACCGAACCCATCTGTGGTCCAATGTAATTTATTACCATCTCAAAGATTCATGTCTCAGCAAAGTGATTTATATACTGTGAGAGTTGGATGACATGGAAGGGAATGTGTTTTCAGCCTCGAAAAAAGGCCAACACAGCAAACAGGTCTGTAGGAATTAGAAGAGCAGTGGGTTTTTAAAGGCTGTTGACTTCTACACTGTAAAAAATGAATATATGACTGAAATAAACTGACTTGAATTTGGAATATTTATCTGAAAGATCATTTTTTAGATTTATTTATTTATTTAGTCTTAATCTTGTTCAGTACCAGGTCCAGGTCTCCTTCCTAGTCCAACAGTACCAGGTCCAGGTCTCCTTCCTAGTCCACCAGTACCAGGTCCAGGTTTCCTTCCTGGTCCAACAGTACCAGGTCCAGGTCTCCTTCCTAGTCGAACAGTACCAGGTCCAGGTCTCCACAGGTGGGGCATTCCTCCTCCTCCTCCAGTCAAAGCTGGTCCAGCTGTGATCTACATCCTAAACCAGTCCAGTTCTGTAGTTCTGTCCTAAACCAGTCCAGTTCTGTAGTTCTGTCCTAAACCAGTCCGGGTCTGTAGTTCTGTCCTAAACCAGTCCGGGTCTGTAGTTCTGTTAGTATCTGGGTTCCAAACCAAGGTTCTAATAGTTTTGGATTTTTCATTCTACTTTAGTTTTATTTAGTTTTGACTTTTTTCCTCTAATTCAGTTCATTTTAATTCGTTTTTAGAGCAGGTTTGATAGTTTTTATTAGTTTTAATTTTTTTTCTAAATGCTTAGTTTAGTTTTAGTATTAATTTTAGTTTTGTCGTCTCTTTTCTCTTTTTCTCTGTCATATTCAAATGAATCCCAGACAGAACTCCAAACTTTAGTCTCCATGTTTCCAGGTAGAGTGGGGACCAGAGGATGACTCTAAACCACAAGTGAACACAAGTGACGGACCAAAAAGTGTCGTATGGTGCTGCTAGCTAAAATTGCTCAAGTGGAAACAATTGATTTCGTATCAATCTGACATTGACAAAGACAAAAACGAAGGGAATTTTATCCTTAATTTTTATCCGTTTTAGTTAGTTTTATAAACACACACTACAGTTTCAGTTACCGTTTTTTCTTTTAATTATAGTTTTTATTTATTTCAGTTAAAGAAAATGTTTTTACAATTCTAGTTTTTGTCATTTCGTTAGTTTTCGTTAACAATAATAACCTTGGCTCCAACCATCAAATATTAGTTCCACCTGGTACGTGTTCTAACCTCAGGGTCTTTAAAAGTCTTGAATTTACAAATCTGCATTTAATACCTTTAAAAAAAGTTTTTAAAAGCTATTACATTTGACATGGTAGCTCTTACGTTACGTTGCCATCAATTTATTTACTTACTGTATTTGTGTTTAAATGGTTCCAGGTCATTATTGGAAATGAAAACCAGTTCATCTAACTTATCTGGTTAAATAAAGGTTAAATAAATAAGTAAATAAAGTGTCTGTTAAATGTCTGAGCTGCAAAGACAGTAACGTTAGTCGACTCAGTTCTACCTGTTCCAACCCAACAATTTATATGGAAATTAGGAACCAATTATCTCTAACTTTACAGCCCCTGGTAAGGAATGACTGGGAACAGTAGGAATGAAGGTGTCGGAGTAAATAAATACATTTTCCTAAATTGTAGGAGTCACACATTTTTGTGTTCGTTAACGTTGACGATACTAACCTTGGTTCCAACCCCACACCAGAAGTGTCCTAGTGTCAGTGCAGGAGACATGACCACAGTAGAGCTGGTGGGAAACCAACAGGACCTGGAAATAGAATTAGGATAAAAAACTCCAGAGTGTTGCTTTAAAGTTGTTATTGTTGCTACTGTAGGAACCTGTAATTCAGGGGTGTCAAACTCATTTTAGTTCAGTTCCACATTCACCTAAATTTGATCTGCAGTGGGCCGAACCACTAAAATAATAACAGAATAATATATAAAAATAATGTCAACTCCAAACTTTTCCCTGTTTTAGAACGGAAAAAGTAAATTTACATTATGAAAAGGTTTACATAGAAATTATCCTTTCAAAAGTTGTGAATAACATGAACAAACTGAAAAAGTAAGTGTAATTTTAACAATATTCTGCCTCAGTTTATCATTTCCACATGTACATTATAACTTACAGATCACAGTGGATCTACAAACACATAAAACATTTAATAACAGACAGAATATTGTTAAAATTGTACTTACTTCTATGTAGACATTTCAGGTTGTTCATATTTGTTCAGGTTATTCACATTTTTTGTGAAATTATACTTTGTTTTGGTGTAAATAAATGAAAATATTTACATTTACAAGGTGAAAAATTGCAGTTGTCATTATTTCTATGTTCTTATGATAGTATTTGACTGGTCCTGCCCACTGGAGATTGAATTAGTCTGAATGTGGAGCCTGAACTAAAAGGATTGTTAATATCTTTGTGTAATTTTTGCATTTCACACATTCATCCTATGGGCCAGATTGGACCCTTTGACGGGCTGGATTTGGCCCCCGGGCCGCGTGTTTGACAGCTGTGATCTAATTTCGTCGAACCCTTGACTGCATATCTAATTATTGCACCAAACAGAATGTAAAACACAGTCTGCTCTTTCGCAACACCTAAAGCTTTCCCAGTGTCTTTAAGACTCGGAGCAGCCTTTGTAGAAGAAGGTGCAGTGTGGGAAAATAATAAAAAAAAAAACAAAAAAAAAAAACAGGGCCAACCTTTGAGCGGCTTCAGATGTGATGGGTGTGATTTCCATACAATCACAACATCTGTGTTTGAGCCATTCCCCCTTCAGGCGCTTTCACAGTTCACCTCTGTGCTCTTACAGTTGAAAAGAACGTCAGCTGCTGAAGCCAGAATCAATTCACACCATAGACTGTTTCCAGCCAAAAGACATCTCACTGTTTTTCATTAATGTCTTTCTCTCCCTTTTGAAAATGAGGCCATGTGTCTACAGAAGTTGGAGCAGAGCTTTAGAATGTGTAGAAAAACAGTAAAAGAAAAAAAAAAAAGAATGTGTAGAAATCCCACTGCCTTTTATTTAAGTCTGTTTTTATTCAGGCACAAAATGAACATTTCTAAAAAAGTGTCTGTTGAAAGGATTTTCTATGACTTCCTGGTATTTACCTTTAACTCCATTTGTACATTTAGCTTATTCCTGATTGGTCTAATGTATTAACCCTTAAAGACCCAATCGTCCACCTTTAACCCTTAAAGTCCCAAATGTCCACCTTTGACCCTTAAAGACCCAAACGACCACCTCTGACCCTTAAAGACCCAATCGTCCACCTTTAACCCTTAAAGTCCCAAATGTCCACCTTTGACCCTTAAAGACCCAAACGACCACCTCTGACCCTTAAAGACCCAATCGTCCACCTTTAACCCTTAAAGTCCCAAATGTCCACCTTTGACCCTTAAAGACCCAAACGACCACCTCTGACCCTTAAAGACCCAAACGTCCACCTCTGACCCTTAAAGACCCAAACGTCCACCTTTAACCCTTAAAGACCCAAACGTCCACCTTTGACTCTTAAAGACCCAAATGTCCACCTTTAACCCTTAAAGACCCAAATGTCCACCTTTGACTCTTAAAGACCCAAATGTCCACCTTTGACCCTTAAAGACCCAAACGTCCACCTTTGACTCTTAAAGACCCAAACGACCACCTTTGACCCTTAAAGACCCAAATGTCCACCTTTAACCCTTACAGACCCAAATGTCCACCTTTAACCCTTAAAGACCCAATCGTCCACCTTTAACCCTTAAAGACCCAAATGTCCACCTTTAACCCTTAAAGACCCAAACGACCACCTCTGACCCTTAAAAACCCAAACGTCCACCTTTGACTCTTAAAGACCCAAACGTCCACCTTTGACCCTTAAAGACCCAAACGACCACCTTTGACCCTTAAAGACCCAAATGTCCACCTTTAACCCTTACAGACCCAAACGTCCACCTTTAACCCTTACAGACCCTAACGTCCACCTTTAACCCTTAAAGACCCAAATGTCCACCTTTAACTCTTACAGACCCAAACGTCCACCTTTAACCCTTAAAGACCCAAATGTCCACCTTTAACTCTTACAGACCCAAACGTCCACCTTTAACCCTTAAAGACCCAAACGTCCACCTTTAACCCTTAAAGACCCATGTCCACCTTTAACCCTTACAGACCCAAACGTCCACCTTTAACCCTTAAAGACCCATGTCCACCTTTAACCCTTACAGACCCAAACGTCCACCTTTAACCCTTACAGACCCAAATGTCCACCTTTAACCCTTAAAGACCCATGTCCACCTTTAACCCTTACAGACCCAAACGTCCACCTTTAACCCTTACAGACCCAAACGTCCACCTTTAACCCTTACAGACCCAAACGTCCACCTTTAACTCTTACAGACCCAAACGTCCACCTTTAACCCTTACAGACCCTAACGTCCACCTTTAACCCTTAAAGACCCATGTCCACCTTTAACCCTTACAGACCCAAATGTCCACCTTTAACCCTTACAGACCCAAACGTCCACCTTTAACCTAAACCATCTACTGATCTAAACTGTTTAATTCCTGTTGATCCATTAATCCTATCAATCCATGTCAATAATTGGTGTCAAATACAGTTCTTCATCTTTTCATGGTCATCAGATATGACCATATTTGGACGTTCAGAGGCTCCGTAGTTACTGTGGAAACACCGTCATCTTCCCCAACATTGATTCTCCAGTCAAACCCATGGAGTTGGATCAGTGACAGTGGATGGACACACTGGGTGTATGTTCAGTTCAGGACAGACTGGGCTGAAAAAGACACTGTTAATTCAGTTGGATCTGTTTCTGATAAGAACCTTCAACTTTAATCTGAGCTTTTATGAACATCTGTATGATCAGTGAATTAAATACAGGAAAATACCTGATAGAGTACAGAGGATAGTATTGTAAATAAATGGTGATGAATCATTGAATAAAGGTTAGATGTAGAGAAACCGTCTTTTGTGAACAGACATAAAAGCAGAGCTGGGTCTGTACGGGTTAAGATTCTGCTTTTGAGTCTGGAGATCTGACGGTGTGAGACGAAAAAAACTAAATGTAGAAAAAAAGGTGACTTTCACTTCTGTTTAGCTTTGATTACATCGACCTGATCAGAGACAAGAGGAAAAGGAAAGGGAAGAGAAGATATATATGATATATACAGGCAATATAGGACATATACAGGTAATATAGGATATATACAGGTAATGTAGGATATACTGTATATACAGGTAATATATGATATATACTGGTAATATAGGATATATACAGGTAATGTAGGATATACTGTATATACAGGTAATATAGGATATATACAGGTAATATATGATATATACTGGTAATATAGGATATATACAGGTAATGTAGGATATACTGTATATACAGGTAATATAGGATATATACAGGTAATATATGATATATACTGGTAATATAGGATATATACAGGTAATGTAGGATATACTGTATATACAGGTAATATAGGATATATACAGGTAATATAGGATATATACTGGTAATGTAGGATATATACAGGTAATGTAGGATATACTGTATATACAGGTAATATAGAATATATTCAGGTAATATATGATATATACTGGTAATGTAGGATATATACAGGTAATGTAGGATATACTGTATATACAGGTAATATAGGATATATACAGGTAATATAGGATATATACAGGCAATATAGGATATATACAGGTAATGTAGGATATACTGTATATACAGGTAATATAGGATATATACTGGTAATATAGGATATATACAGGTAATGTAGGATATACTGTATATACAGGTAATATAGGATATATACAGGTAATATATGATATATACTGGTAATATAGGATATATACAGGTAATGTAGGATATACTGTATATACAGGTAATATAGGATATATACAGGTAATATATGATATATACTGGTAATATAGGATATATACAGGTAATGTAGGATATACTGTATATACAGGTAATATAGGATATATACAGGTAATATAGGATATATACTGGTAATGTAGGATATATACAGGTAATGTAGAATATACTGTATATACAGGTAATATAGAATATATTCAGGTAATATATGATATATACTGGTAATGTAGGATATATACAGGTAATGTAGGATATACTGTATATACAGGTAATATAGGATATATACAGGTAATATATGATATATACTTGTAATATAGGATATATACAGGTAATGTAGGATATACTGTATATACAGGTAATATAGGATATATACAGGTAATATATGATATATACTGGTAATATAGGATATATACAGGTAATGTAGGATATACTGTATATACAGGTAAT